>NC_029794.2:89787514-89842031 GCF_000816755.2 Arachis ipaensis
CTAAATTATGGGGCATGAAAGGATGAAACCTTTATGCTACTGTCAGTGCAACATTACCATTTGGTAATCGCAAATCTTTGCTAACAAGCAAGCAGCATACACTATCAAGGTTTATGCGGTCATGGATAACACAGATAATAAGCGGGATCACGATTTTCAACTAAATATGAAACCAATCACAATAATGGGGTTTTGCATAACCCAGGTAAAGTACACATAGCTAACAAATGAAATGCCTACAAGTTAAATTGCTTACAAGGATGAATAACAATAACAGAATAACAATTAGACTAATCCATTCAGCATAATACCTGTCCATATGCGAACATACAACTGTTATATCCTGAAAGGCAGTTTTCTACCATTGGAAGACCAGCCATTCGGAAAATCATTTCCTACATAAAAATAAATAAATAACTAAATAAATAATAAAAAGAGAGAGACAGAAGAAATTAACAACTTCATCCAGTGAATCCGTGCATCAACCTCTCTTTTCAATGCTAACACACCTGGTCTACTGTTTCACATGCAACATGGTCAAATGTGAATCGAGATTCCGGTTGCCCAACCCAAGTAATGCACTGCGCACTTTCTTGCTTCAAACATCTGTTATAACCATGCATACTCCTCTCCATGCTATTGAGGGGGCGAACACGAATAATAACCTAACCAAGTTTTCGCATTAGAATTCAAAACCCCCTTCCAAAAAAAAACCCAAAAATAAATAAAAAGAGAAGCTAATTAGCTCAATTGGGATACATATCTTAATCTTACCTGTACATTGTGATTAATCCAGAAGGAAGGATCTTCCTTGAGATCAAAGTGAGGCACTTCGATAGTGTTAATAACCGTTGGGGTAACAGCCGAGCTAGGAACCCCTTTATACAAGGAAATATAGCTTCCCAAGCGAGCACTGAAACTTCCATCAGCCTTACTCCGAACACTTGAGCTCGGAGGAGGCTTTGTCACACTCTTTGTCGGAGTGCTCTGCACCGAATTGCTCTCCGAACAAGCCGTGGTAGCAGCAGCAGCTCTTCCTCCAGTGCGTGTCACCCTAGGAGTGACATTACTCACAGCACCAGATCCCCTCCTCTCATCGCACATGGAAACTGCATCGTTCTTCTGATTCCATCCGAACCGGTTCTTGGACAGGACTGATCCTCCTGCTGCGTGCTTATCCGGCGTGCGAAACGGCACAGGTGGATCAGATCCTCTTGCTTTGTGGAGCTTAGAAGGAGTCCTCTCGATCTTGCTAAGAGAACTCCCTTCCTGAATTGTGTTTAGTGGAGGTCTAGAACCTTCGCCGCAGCTCGAAGCAGCAGATGCGGAATCCGAAGGATCCACATTCTCGATCTCTTCGTTTTTCACTGGATTTCGGCGCGTCAACTTGGAATCTCTCAGCATTCTACCACAGAAAAACAAAAAGATCAGAAATGACGCAGTAAGCACACAAAAAGAAACAATAATAAAAACTGCAGTGTTCATTTCATACCTGAATGAGGAGTTGAAGAACAGAATCCCGTATCTGCGAATTTGAGAAATTCTGAACCTTAATTGTTTCCTGCCTGTTCAAGATGGATTATTGGAGTTTTTGCTAGGGATTTGAGATAGAACTGGATCGCTCAACATAGATCGTGTTCTAACTCGAACTCGAACTCGAACTCATTCATGCACACGCACACAGACACTCTCTCTCTCTCTCTCTCTCTCTCTCACGCTAGATGTGAGGGTTTGGGGAGGGCTTTGCTTTGTTTTCCGTTTGATTTGAAAATTTTGAAGTGGAATAGTAGTAATGAAAAGGGACTTACATTAAACGGCTGAGATTCGATCTAGGATTCAAATTTGTGTACATAATCGCGGTTTCATGGTTCGAATTGCGAGGGTATTTTTGTCATTGGGATGTGGGTTCTTGACACCGTGTTGGTTGTAATTAAAGCAAGGATTCAAATTTTCAACGGCTAAGTTAAGTTGGGTTAAGTTGGGTCCATTGCTATATTAACTATGATTCACGTTTTTGCATTAATGGGCCACAGAGCTTAAACGAACTGTTCTCCTATGAAGTTATGAAACCTGACCCCAACAAAAAAATGTTTTGTAAAATCAACTTAGCTTGGTTTAATGATTAATTCACTATTTCGTTTAAATAAGTATTAAAGATTTAAATTTCGCCTTATATAATAATTTATTGATTAACAACAAATTTTTAATAGTACTTAGATCTTTGGTTTGTTGGATTGAGAGCAAAGACGAATTATAAAATTTTAATATAGATAAGCCATATTAAAAAAATTATAAATTCTTTTTTATAATTTTATTTTTAGTGAAAGAGTCTAGCAGCGAAAACAATACAAATATTCAACACAAGAGTAATATGGAAGCACTCACAACATAATATAGCAGCAACAATAACAAGCAGATATAGCAAGTAAAACAATAACAAGAACACACTTGGATTTTAACGTGGAAAATCCCCTCAATGTGAGAGGTAAAAATCACGGGGTCGTCCAGACCAATGAAATAGCTCCACTATAATCAAATGAGGTATAAGAGAGTCTCAAACAAAGCACAAAAACGTGCATGTAACCAGCTAAAACATCAAATCACCAAAGCTTACAAATGAGAAGCAAGAAGATGAAATATACCCAAAAACAGAGCTTCTGTCGAAGCCAATTTCTCCCTCTGCAGACCTCCAATTAAAATCTCCACCCTTCAGAATGAAGAACAAGATATGAAGAATCTACAGTTTAAATTTCACGTCGATCCAACGGTGAAAGAATGAGAAATTGCCGTTCAAAGATTGCTGCTCTGTGTAAAAATAGGAAACCTAATTCCTCTCTTGCGAAGCCAATTTCTCCTACTGCAAACCTTCAATCAACCTCTCCACCGACCAGAATGAAGAACAAGATGAGAGGAATGCGCAGTTCAAATTTCAACTCGATCCAACGGTGAATAAATCAGAAACTGTCATTTGAAATTTTCTGCTTTACAAAAAACGGGAATTATGTTTTTCCTTCTTCTCTCTCTTTTGGTGGCTACTCTCTTTCTCTCAAATTGACCCCAAAAATCTGAATAGGGTTGTGGCACAATGGGTGCAAAGAAATACCCTCAAAATGTTGGGCTTGGGCCTCACAAAGGAGAGGAAAAAAACCCAACAAATCTCCCCCTTCTCGACTAGGTGGAGGCCCTCGCCATTCCGGCGATCAAACAACATGTTTCAAACTTATCTCTTGACATTGCTTTTGTCATCATATTAGCACCATTGTCATCAGTGTAAACTTTCTCAAGTTCCAACAACTTGGAATCTAACACATCCCATATCCAGTGATACCTAACATCAATATGTTTAGATCTTGCATGAAAAGTAGAATTCTTGGCAAGATGAATAGCACTTTGGCTATCACACGACAACACATAACGGTCTTACTTGAAATCAAGTGCTACAAAAAACTTCTTCATCCATAATAACTCTTTACATGCTTCAGTTGCTGCAATAAACTCTGCCTCTGTGGTAGAAAGTGCAACACACTTCTGTAGCCTTGACTGCCATGAAATAGCTCCCCTTGTAAACTTGACCAAATAACCCGAAGTAGACTTTCGAGAATCAATATCTCCTGCCATGTCTGCATCAGTAAAGCCAACTAGCAAAGGTTTCTCACCACCAAAACTCAAACTCAAGTTAGTTGTACCTTTGAGATATCTCATAATCCATTTAACAGCATTCCAATTTTCTTTACCTGGATTAGAGAGAAAACGACTCACAGTACCAACCGCATGAGTAATGTCTGGTCTAGTACACACCATAGCATACACCAAGCTTCCAACAGCTGAGGCATAAGGAATTTCATCCATTGCTTATTTCTCCTCATCAGTGGTTGGACACTGCTTGGTGCTCAACTTAAAACGAGGAGCAAAAGAACTAGTAACACATTTGGTATCATTCATACCAAACCTTTGAAGCACCTTCTTTATGTACTTCTCCTGTGACAAATAAAGCTTCTTGAAATCTCTATGACGAGTAATAGTCATGCCCAAAATCTGATTGGCAGGACCCAAGTCCTTCATAGCAAAGAACTTGCTCAACTGTTTCTTCAACTCATTAATCCTCAAAGCATTCTTGCCCACAATCAAAATATCATCCACATAAAGCAAAAGAATGATAAAATCATCATCAAAAAATTTTTGCACAAATACAGAATGATCTGAAGTTGTCTTACAATAACCATGCTCCCCCATAACAGATTCAAACTTCTTGTACCACTGTCTTGGAGCTTGCTTCAATCCATAAAGACTCTTGTTAAGCTTGCACACAAAATCTTCTTTTCCTTTAACAACAAAGCCCTCCAGTTGCTCCATGTAGATCTCCTTATCTAAATCACCATGAAGAAAAGCTGTCTTCATATCCATTTGCTCAATCTCCAAATCAAGAGACGCTGCTAATCCAAGCACAGCATGAATGGATGACATCCTCACAACAGGAGAAAAGATCTCCTCATAATCAACACCTTTTCTCTGGCTAAAACCTCTAACAACCAATCTAGCCTTATACCGAGGCTTAGAATTGTGTTCTTCATTCTTGATTCTGAATACCCATTTGTTCTTCAAAACTCGTATACCCTTCGGTAGCTTCACCAACTCATAGGTATCATTCTCAAGTAAGGACTTCATTTCTTCTTGCATAGCTTCAAGCCATTGACCTTTGCTTTCATCTTCAACAGCCTCTCCAAAGCATTCAGGTTCTCCCCCATCAGTCAACAAAACAAACTCATGTGGAGAATACCTTGACGAAGGCTTCCTCTCTCTTGTAGACCTTCTGAGTGCATTTGCAGAAATTTCCAAAGCTGGTTCTTTATCTTGATCATCATCACCAACTTCATCAAGTATTGGATCAACTATTCCATCTTCACCTGCACTTGTATCATGCTCATTATTTTGAGCTTCAACTCTACCATCTTCTACCATAGGCATAGAGGGATTAATATCCAAGTCAGAAAAATCATCACTAGGCTGAACCATTGGCTTCTCCGCATTATCAACATTCTTCAGTGTTTGGTCTTCAACAAAGACAACATCTCTACTCCGAATCACCTTCTTGCTAACAGGATCATAAAACCTGTAACCAAACTCATCCATGTCATAGCCAATAAAAATACACTGCCTAGTCTTTACATCAAGATTAGATCTCTCATCTTTGGGAATATGAACAAAAGCTTTACATCTAAAGACTCTTAAATGATCATAAGAAATATCTTTACCTGACCATACCTTTTCTGGCATTTCAAATTGCAAGGGAACACATGGTGTCTGGTTCAAGACATAAACAACAGTACTCAAAGCATCACCCCAAAAGTATTTTGACAATCCAAACTGTGACAATAAGCACCTAACTCTTCCAACCAATGTTCTGTTCATCCTTTCAGCCAAGCCATTCAATTGAGGAGTCTTTAGAGGAGTCTTGATAAACCACTATTTTATGATTTATCTTGTGCTAAATTGAGTGATTTTTATCAAGTCTTTGAACACTTATTCATATAATTTGCATGATTTTACAATTCCTTCCCAACTTTGTTCTATAATTGAAAACTTGCTTCCTAAGCCTTTAAATTGTATATTTTTAATTTCCCTTTTTAATATTCGATGCCGTGATCCATGCGTTAAGTGTTTTTAGGCTGTATAGGGCAGGAATGGCTTAAAGAATGAAGAAGAAGCTTGCAAAAATGGAAGGAACACAAGAAACAAAGGAGATGACCAGCGAGCATCGACGCGTACGCATACCTTATGCGTGCGCGTGATCTGGAGATTTTCATAGCGACGCGTGCGCGTACCTGACGCGTACGCGTGATAAGCGAGATTGCACAGCGACGCATGCGTGTACCTGACGCGTACGCGTGGCTGACGCGTACGCGTGACATGCGCCACGTGCAGAAAACGCAGAAGACACTGGGGGCAATTTTGGGCTGAGTTTGGACCCAGTTTTTGGCCCAGAAACACAGACTAGAGCTAGGGGACAAGCAGGGACTCAACACACATTGACACATTGACACATTCACATTCGCATAGTTTTTAGTTTTAGTTTGAATCCTAGAGAAAAATTACTACTTCCTCTAGGTTTTCTTCACATTCATAGATTTTTAGTTTTATGCTTTTGATTTGGAGATTGAGAAGAGTCACTACCTCCGTTGAAGTTTTCATTATTCTAGTTTGTTTCCTTATTCCCTTACTCTTTTAATCACCTATTAACCCTGTTCAGATATGGATGTTTATGGCTTTGGAATTTATTAATGCAAAGAACTATTTTTACCTTTAATTAATTTTTAGTTATTATTTTATTTAATTTATCATGTCTTCTTTTTATTCCCTTTTATGGTTTATGAAAATGGCATTCATATCAATGGAGTAGACTCCCAACTTGGCTTGGGAGTTGATTAATAGGAGACCCTTGAGTTGGAATACTCAAGTGTTAATTTTAATTGGAAATTGTTGGCCAATTCTCTAGTCATTAATGCTAGTCCTTCCATAGGAGAGGATTAGGACTTGTGAATAAGAGTTGGCTCAATTACTTGACTTTTCTTTATTCGGTAAGGGTTAACTAAGTAAAAACGACAACCTCTTGCTATTACACTTGAGAAAATCCAACAAGGATAGAACTTCCGATTAGTCTTCTCCCGGTCAAGACTTTTATTTTAATTATATAAATTCTCTCGTTAAATTTCATTGCTTTAATTCATAATTATTTTAATTTTCCGTTCTCCAACTCTAAAATTTTTCGGAAAAATTCCTGACTAATAAAATAGCACTCTTTTGTCAACCCGTTGGGAGACGACCTGCGAATTCTACTCCCAGTACTTTATTCTTAATTTGTGACAACCCTTCTAAATTGATAAGCAGAATTTTTGTTGGTTAAGAACTGTACTTGCAACGCTATTTTCTCTATAAATTCTTAATCGGCAATTTTACGCACGTCAATTTTTGGCGTCGTTGCCGGGGAGTTGCAATAGTGTGCTAAATTATTGGTTGGTGTAAATATTTTTAATTTTACATATTTGTATATTTTATTCTATTTTATTACCATGAGCTGTGTGTTTCTTTCATTGAATGACGCGTTCACTACCTGATTCGAGCTTAGCCAAGTTTGATCCTGAAATTGAAAGAACTATTTCACGTATTAGGCGAGCTCGGCATCGGTTAGCCTCTGAGGGTGGTGAAGTGGTTACTACCAATTCACCAGTCTTATCTGAGAGCAAATCTGAAGCGCCATTTGAGAAAGAAACAAGCTCCTCTTCTACTAATTCTGTTGATTTATGTGCAAGTAATATGGCAGATCCCAGAAGGATTACTCTCCATGAAGCAGGAGCTCCAAACTTTACACTGCAACCGTATCTAGTGCCAGACTTTAATCTGGCTGCAGAATTTGAACTGAAGACTGTGCTAATCAACCTAATACCTAAGTTTCATGACTTACCTGCTCAGGAGCCTATCAAGCACCTTAGAGATTTTTAGACAGCCTGCTCAACTACTAGGCGTCATGGTGCAGATGAGACTACTATTTTGCTATCTGCCTTCCTGTTTTCTCTTGAGGAAAAGGTAAGGGAGTGGTTCTACACTCAACCTGAAGAAGTTGTTACTAATTGGGATCTGCTCAGAAGGGAATTTCTGGACAAGTACTTTCCAGCTGAAGTTACAGACAGACTGAGGAAAGAAATTTCCTGCATTATTCAAGGCAATTCAGAGACTCTTTATGAGTATTGAGAACGCTTCAGGAATCTCCTAGACTCATGTTCCCACCACAAGATTGACCAGTTAGTGTTGATTAGCTACTTCACACAAGGCATGAAGCCTCAGGATAAGACTACATTAGATGCTGCAAGTAATGGCTCTCTGAAGAAGTACAAGATGGCGACAGAAGCATGGCAATTGATCACCGATCTAGCTGAGTCTACCCGGAATGTCAGGCACAGGAACAACCATCCCAAGGCTATCGCGGAGGTTTCCTCTAGTAGTGAGACTGCTGCTCTCACACAGACTCTGGGAGAGATGACCAACATACTGAAGCAGCTACAGCTGAATCAACAACAACCTCAGCCTCCCCCACAACAACAGTGTCAACAGTTGGTTCCTCAGAGAGTGTGCAGAATATGTGCCTGCTATACTCATTACACTTATGAGTGACCGCAGCTCCAACAAGAAGACAACACCTTGGCAGCTACTCATAATTTCTATGACTGCCCGAATCAAGGATACTATTAACAAGGTGACAATTATAACCAAGGTGGAAACTACAATCAAGGTTGGCAAGATAACTCCAACCAAGGCTGGAGAGACAATTCCAACCAGGGGTGGAGAGATAATTCCAACCAAGGATGGAGAGACAACTACAACCGAGGAGGCAGAGACAACAGTGGAAATCAGAGGTGGAATAACAACAACAACAACAATAGACAGTAGAACCAAAACTAGCCTTACAGAGCACCTCACCAAAGGCAGTCCCAAGCACCTCAGAACAACCAACAACAGGCCCCTCAAATCACTTACCTCTCTTCTTCCTCTAATGATGAGATACTTCGCTCAATTACGCAAGGACAACAAGACATTTAGAATACAATTAACTCTTCCATAAATGGTCTTAGCTCCATCATACAAGCTCTCATCTCCCGGATAGATTCACTAATTACCCCCAACAATCAACCTTCAAGCTCCAGTGTACTTTCTTCTCAATCTTTATCCAACCCCAAAGGTGGAATCAATGGCATTACTTTGAGGTCCGGAATCACACTGCAAGAGAAGAGTCATGAGGAGCCAAGCTCAAATGAAGATATCCAAGTTGAAGACATTGTTGAGGTAGATGATGTTGAAGAAGAGGAGGAAGCACAAGACATAGTTGAAGAAGAAGTAGCTCAACTAAAGAATGGAGTACCAAAAGAAGATGAAGTTATAAGAGAAGCCATTTTCATTCCATTTTCACACCTTGCTAGGAAATCCAGAAAGTAGATGGAGCTAGATCCCAAGATGGTAGAGATCTTCAAAAAGGTTGAGGTAACTATTCCCCTTTTTGATGCCATTCGCCAGGTACCTAAGTATGCTAAGTTTCTAAAATATTTATGCATGAATAAAGATAAAATACAGGATTTAGAAACTATTCCTCTAGGTAGCTCTATTTCTACTTTAATGGGTGATATACCAAAAAAATATAGTGATCCAGGTCCATGCATGGTTACTATTACTATAGAGGGTGTAAAATTTTCTGACTGCATGTGTGATTTAGGCGCGTGTGTGAGTATTATGCCATTATCTGTATATGATGCCTTAAGGCTCCCTCCCTTAAAAAGGTCAGCAGCACATTTTGTTTTGGCAGATAAAAGTATAATCTCGGTGGTAGGAATTGCTGAGGACGTGCTGGTGAGCATTAAGGGGCTCACATTCCCTATTGACTTCTACATATTGGAGATGCCCCCTAATGACTCAGGAAGACCATCATCCATCCTACTTAGAAGGCCATTTCTGAAGACTTCAAGGTTTAAATTGGATGCCTTCTCAGGAACTTACTCTTTTGAAATAGATGGCAGAGCAGTGAGTTTCAACCTGGATGAAGCTATGAAGCATCCTCCGGAAGATCATTCCGTCTTCCAGTGAGACATCATTGATGAAAATGTAGCTGCAGTTCACCAAGAAGAAGTAGAAGAGAGGCACATGGAGCAAGGTGCAAGTGTGGGAAAGCCCCCTGAATAAGATGAAGACACCTTGCCACCATCACTAGCTCCAAAGGATCAAGTGCCTAGCCATGAGCAGAAAATGGAGTTGAAGCCCCTTCCACCCCACCTCAAGTATGCTTACCTTGAGAATAATCAGAAGCTCCCAGTTATTATTGCAAGGAAACTCACTTTCCAATAGGAGGAGCAGCTGCTTAGTGTGCTGAGAAGACACAAGACAGCGATTGGGTGGAGCTTGGCGGATATAGTCGGCATCAGCCCTCAAGTTTGTGAGCATCGGATATTTTTAGAAGAGGGAGCAAGGCCTGTCCGTCAACCTCAAAGGCGGCTGAACCCCACAATTCTAGAAGTTTTCAAGAAGGAAGTAACCAAATTGCTTGAAGCTGATATCATCTATCCAATCTCAGATAGCGAATGGGTCAGCCCAGTACAAGTGGTGCCCAAGAAGTCTGGAGTCACAACAGTAAAGAATGAGCATGGAGAGCTCATAGCAACTAGAGTGCAGAATTCTTGGAGGGTATGCATTGATTATAGGTGACTCAACCAGGCTACTCGTAAGGATCACTATCCCCTACCATTCATTGATCAAATGCTTGATCGCCTGTCAGGTAAATCACACTACTGTTTTCTAGATGGTTACATTGGTTATTTTCAAATTCATATAGCTCCTGAAGATCAGGAGAAAACTACTTGTACATGTCCCTTTGGAACGTATGCATACAAGAGGATGCCTTTTGGCTTATGTAATGCACCGGCTACTTTCCAAAGATGCATGATGAGTATTTTCTCAGATCTTATTGAGAGCTGTATGGAAGTTTTCCTGGATGACTTTAGTGTGTATGGCGATTCATTTAACCTTTGCTTGGATAGTTTAGCTAGAGTATTAGACAGGTGTGTTAGTTCAAACCTTGTATTCAATTTTGAAAAATGTCATTTTATGGTAAAACAAGGTATTATTTTAGGACACGTTGTTTCTAATACTGGTATTTCTGTAGATCCAGCAAAGGTAAGTGTCATTTCTAGTTTATCTTACCCCTCCTCCGTGAGGGAAGTCCGTTGATTCCTTGGTCATGCAGGTTTCTACCGGAGATTTATCAAGGACTTCAGTAAGGTAGCATTGCCTTTATCCATGCTGCTGCAGAAGGATGTTGAGTTCGAGCTGAGTGAGGACTGCATAGAAGCATTTGATAAACTGAAGATCGCCTTGACTCAAGCTCCGATTGTGAGAGGACCAGATTGGAGCCAGCCATTTGAGATTATGTGTGATGCCTCCAACCACGTAGTAGGAGCGGCGCTGGCTCAGCGCGAAGGTAAGGAGCCTTTTATAATTGCTTATGCTTCTAAGACCTTAGACGCGGCTTAGTCTAATTATACTACCACTGAAAAAGAGCTTCTGACTATTGTTTTTGCTCTGGATAAATTTTGAGCCTATTTACTTGGTATTAAAGTGGTAGTATACTCAGACCATGCAGATCTAAAATATTTATTAGCTAAAAAAGAGTCCAAATCAAGGTGAATACGTTAGATATTGTTGCTGCAAGAATTTGATTTAGAAATCAAAGATAGGAGTGGTTCCCAGAATTTAGTGGCGGACCACTTGAGTCACCTAGAGCACATTAAGAATGACTCCACTCCTATCAATGATACTTTTCCATTTGATAGCTTGCATGCAATATCTGAGGTAGTTCCTTGGTATGCACCTATAGTTAATTATTTAGTTAGTCATACCTTGCCTCCCAATTTTACTAAGCATGAAAAGGACAAGCTGAAAAGCGAGTCCAAATATTATATATGGGATGACCCATATTTATAGAGGTATGGTGCTGACCAGATAATTAGAAGGTGTGTGCCTCAATCAGAATTCCAGTCAATTTTAGAAGCCTGCCACTCCTCTGAGAGTGGTGGACATTTTGGTCCTCAAAGAACAGCTAGAAAAATTTTAGACTGTGGGTTCTGGTGGCCCACTCTTTTTAAGGATGCTACTGTCTTCTGTAAATATTGTTCCCCATGCCAAAATTTGGGAATATATCCAAGAGGGATGAGATGCCCCAACAACTTATGATATTTTGTGAAATTTTTTATGTTTGGGGCATTGACTTCATGGGTCCATTTCCAAACTCTAGTGGTTTCTTATATATATTGTTAGCTGTGGATTATGTTTCTAAATGGGTGGAAGTAATTTCTACCTGTACTGATGATGCTAACATTGTTGTCTCCTTTGTTAGAAATCATATTATCTGTCGCTTTGGATCACCACGAGCAATCGTGAGTGATCAAGGCACTCACTTTTGTAACAGGAGATTAACAGGTCTACTGAAGAAATATGGCATTGTGTACAAGGTATCAACAGCTTACCATCCCCAGACCAATGGACAAGACGAGGTGTCTAACAGAGAGATAAAGCGCATACTGGAGAAGATTGTCAAGCCTCATAGGAAGGACTGGAGCACCAGGCTTGTAGATGCGCTTTGGGCTTATCGGACAGCGTACAAGACACCCATTGGGATGAGTCCCTTCCACCTAGTATACGGAAAGGCTTGTCACCTCCCAGTAGAGGTAGAACACAAGGCTTTCTGCGCTGTAAGGGAATGCAACATGGGATTTAAGATGGCTGGTGCTGAAAGGAAGCTGCAACTAGCAGAATTGGAGAACATTCGACTGGAAGCTTATGACAACTCCGGGCTATACAAAGAGAAGGTGAAGGCTGTGCATGACAAGCATATCAAGAGAAGAGAGTTCAGACCTGGGAGCTGGTTCTCCTTTACAACTCCAGATTGAGGCTCATGTCAGGCAAGCTGAGATCAAGATGGGAAGGTCCCTATAGAGTGGAAAAGGCAGAGCCATACAGAGTCTTCCACCTGAGTCATCCTTCAAGTTCCAAATTCATCAAGGTCAATAAACATCGCTTAAAGCTGTATCATGGTGAGAAGATGAAGGACAATAAAGAGATAGAGGTCTTCCTCTTGGAGGATCCACCAACAGAAGCAAACTGAGCTTATGGACCGTCCAACTTAAGGACGTAAAAGCAAAGTGATGGGTGGGAGACAACCCACCATGGTATGATCATCCCTTTTCATTCTTAGTTTTATTTTATTTTGTTTTTCACAGTATTCTTCATAATTTCTGCATAATCATCTGCATTCTATATTATGCATTCTGTATAAAAAAAAGGGTGTGTGACGCGCAAGCGTCCCTGACGCGTGCGCGTCATGTGTGAATTCGCACCACCAAGGAGTTGAACAGAGAGTTGCACGGGTGTGGCGCTGGAAGCGTGCTTTGCGCACAAACACAACCACGCGTACGCGTGACCCTGGAAATCGGCGAAAATGGAGGTTTGGCCAGAGAGTGGTGTTGGTGTGGGGCTGGAACTGTGCTAGAAGCACAAACTCCATCACGTGTACGCGTCCCTGACGCGTGCGCATCATTTTCGCTTCATGGCCATCCACGCGTGCGCGTGCCTAACGCGAACGCGTCGTATGTAATTATGGCCCCAACCCAGAATGCACCCGAGAGTTGTGTGTACGCGGAGATGCCTTCGCACGATTGGCACAATCCCATGTCACGCGTACGCATGCCAGACGCCTACGTGTCACTCTCAAATTTGCGCAACCCACGCGTACGCGTGTGATGAGCGGATAATTTATACGCTTTTTGACATTGTTTTTAGTATGTTTTTAGTAGGATCTAGTTACTTTTAGGGATGTTTTCATTAGTTTTTATGTTAAATTCACATTTCTGGACTTTACTATGAGTTTGTGTGTTTTTCTGTGATTTCAGGTATTTTCTGGCTGAAATTGAGGGACTTGAGCAAAAATCAGATTCAGAGGTTGAAAAAGGACTGCTGATGCTGTTGGATTCTGACCTCCCTGCACTCAAAGTGGATTTTCTGGAGCTACAGAACTCGAAATGGCGCGCTTTCAATTGCGTTGGAAAGTAGACATCCAGGGCTTTCCAGCAATATATAATAGTCCATACTTTGGCCAAGAATAGACGACGTAAACTGGCGTTCAACGCCAGCCTTCTGCCCAAATCTGACGTCCAGCGCCAGAAAAGGATCCAAAACCAGAGCTGAATGCCCAAATTGGCACAGAAACTGGCGTTCAACTCCACAAATGGCCTCTGCACGTGCAACACTCAGGCTCAGCCCAAACACACACCAAGTGGGCCCAGGAAGTGGATTTATGCATCAATTACTTACTCATGTAAACCCTAATGACTAGTTTATTATAAATAGGACCTTTTACTAATCTTTTTGACCATCTGGATTGTATTTTGATCCTGTGATCTATCTTTTCAAAATATCTTTTCTAACTTCCTAACTTCTTATCTTTTCAAATTTGTTTCAACTAACTAACTAACTTTTTGGTTGTATCTTAACTTTTTCAAAACTACCTAACTAACTCTCTCTCTCTCTAATTTTCGAAAATATCTCCCCTTTTTTCAAAAATTTCTTTTTAATTAACTAATTATTTTTATTTTTATTTTTAATTTTAAAAATTTTTCGAAAAAAATACTAACAAATTTCAAAAACCAATTTTCAAAAATCACTAACTCTTTTTCAAAAATTGTTTTCGAAAATTCACTTCCCCCTCTCGTCGTCTTCTATTTGTTTATTGATATACTAACATCTTTCCTTCAACTCACCAAAAATCTGAACTCCCTCTCTCTCTGAGTTCAGATTTTCTTCTCTTCTTTTCTTCTACTCACATAAGGGAACCTTTGTGCTTTGGTATAAAGGATCTCTATTATTATTATTATTTTTCTGTGCCTTCTTCTTTGCATATGAGAAATCCCTCCTAGTACTCTCCCAAGCAATACAGAAGAGAACCCAAAAGGAAAGTGCAAGGCCATTGACATAAGTGCCATGGTCGAACCTGTGAGGAGAGGAGAGGACGTGAATCCCAAGGAGGAAGACCTCCTGGGACGTCCAGTGGTCAATAAGGAGCTTCCCTCTGAGGAACCAAAGGACTCTGAGGCTCATCTAGCGACCATAGAGATTCCATTGAACCTCCTTATGCCCTCCATGAGCTCTGATGAGTATTCCTCTTCTGAAGAGAATGAGGATGTCACTGAAGAGCAAACTGCCAAGTTTCTTGGTGCAATCATGAAGCTGAATGCCAAATTATTTGGCATTGATGCTTGGGAAGTTGAAACTCCCTTGTTCATCAATGAACTAAGTGATCTGGATCAACTGACATTGCCTCAGAAGAGACAGGATCCTGGAAAGTTCATAATACCTATTTTGATTTTCAGTTGCTTGGGGACAAGCAACAATTTAAGTTTGGTGTTGTGATGAGCGGATAATTTATACGCTTTTTGACATTGTTTTTAGTATGTTTTTAGTAGGATCTAGTTACTTTTAGGGATGTTTTTAATAGATTTTGTGTTAAATTCACATTTCTGGACTTTACTATGAGTTTGTGTGTTTTTCTGTGATTTCAGGTATTTTCTGGCTGAAATTGAGGGACTTGAGCAGAAATCAGATTCAGAGGTTGAAGAAGGACTGCTGATGTTGTTGGATTCTGACCTCCCTGCACTCAAAGTGGATTTTCTGGAGCTACAGAACTCGAAATGGCGCACTTCCAATTGCGTTGGAAAGTAGACATCCAGGGCTTTCCAGAAATATATAATAGTCCATACTTTATTCAAGAATTGACGACGTAAACTGGCGTTCAACGCCAGCTTTCTACCCAAATCTGGCGTCCAGCGCCAGAAAAGGATCCAAAACCAGAGCTGAACGCCCAAACTGGCACAGAAACTGGCGTTCAACTCCACAAATGGCCTCTGAACGTGCAACACTCAAGCTCAGCCCAAACACACACCAAGTGGGCCCAGGAAGTGGATTTATGCATCAATTACTTACTCATGTAAACCCTAGTGACTAGTTTATTATAAATAGGACCTTTTACTAGTCTTTTTGACCATCTTTTGAACGCATTGTTCTTAGACCATGGGGGTTGGCCAGTGGGATTCGACCCTTACTCACGTAAGGTATTACTTGGACGACCCAGTGCACTTGCTGGTTAGTTGTATCGAAGTTGTGACAAATTATGAATTAAGATCAAAGCACCAAGCTTTGGAGCCATTACCAGGGATTGTTTGAGCCTGGACATCACAATTTCGTGCACCAGCGTGCCGTACACGTACGCGTCTCATGCGACGCACAATTAAACCAGTATGCTGCCTGATTTCAATTATTCCCTCCCCCAATCCTAATTCTTTTTCAATCCTAATTCTTTCTTCCATCTTCTTCCTTCTTTCTTCCTTATTCCTTCTTACTATCTACTACTTTCTTCTTCTCGTTTCCATCTTCTACATCAGGTTCTTTTCTTCCTCCCCTTTACTCTTTCATTCTTCTTTCAATTATTGCATATAATTACTTTTCTTTCTTCTAAATTTTTCTTTCATGCTTAGTTATTTATGGTTTCTTTTTCATTCTTTTCTTTTTCCATGCATTTTTATGTTGGTATCGGAGTTTTGTTTGGGTAGTACCTTATTATACTTGAGCTTGTGGATATTATGCGGAGTGATTTGACAATTGACATTTAATTTTGGCTCTCATATACATTTGGATTCATTATTTTCATTCCCATTTTCACATTGCACACCAAGTGTTTGTGAAAAAGCTCTTATGGCATTTTGAATCCTATTTTCTTTTACTCTTTTACTTGAATGCCTCTTTTTCACAACCTTGGTAATCCACGTGTATTTGGGATTATCATTCACAATTGTCATTATACAAGTGCTCTTTAATTTGACACATTTAATATTTGATGCTTGAGTTATACCTCTCATGCCTAGTACTTGCATGCATTTACCCTCTTGCATCTAATTCATATGAATTGCCTTTTTGCTCTTAATTGAGGTCTTACCTACATGTTGTAGCTACCATGTATTTAAGCTATTATCTTTTCTTTGGCATTCATTATTACTTGGAATTTCTTCCTTCCGGTTCTTTAGTAATATATATTTACCAATCTTCCTCTTTCCTTCTTCCTTAGGCATGGGTACCAAGAAAGAAAAAGAGAAGGCCACTGATAAGACACCAGCAAGGAGAGGAACCAAGAGAGCTCCGGCTAAGGCGCCACCATCTACCAGCGTCAAGCCGCCAACAAAGCGGGTGAAGAGGATCACTAAAGTTGATGAATCAGAGAAAGCCTTTCTCTCCTGGGGCTCCACACGGTTCACTAACCGTTACTGCGAACAGATGTTCTCCATCCCAGCCGAGAGAAACTACAATAATGAGCATCTACTCATTATTCCAACACACTTTGTTGATTTTGTGGAGCCCCGCATAAAGAGGAGACAGTGGAGATTTTTGAGGAGGCAGCCGTGGGAGGCCAACTTATCATGGGTAGTTGAATTCTACTCCAACTTCTACTCGCCTACCTTGCAGACTGTCTATGTTCGTCAGCACCAAGTCCCTGTCTCCGAGAGTGCCATACAGCGAGCACTGGATCTTCCACCTAACCCAGAGGGATTGGATGCATATCAAGAAGCCTCTCTTTAGCGCCAGATGTATCAGTTCAACTGGGATAGAGTCCTTGGAGTTATAGCCCAACTTGGCAGCACCTGGATCTATGGGCCGCATCGGTCAAAATCCAAGAGCATCTCAGTCCAGTCACTTACCTTGGAGGCTTGCGTGTGGGCAGAGATTATGTCCCACTATATCTTTCCGAGCACTCACGAGTCCACCTTCACAGCGGACATGGCTGTCCTCATCTGGTGCATCCTGACAGAGCAACCCCTCAACCTGCCCCGACACATCCGGCAAGCCATGGGATACGTACAGATAGCAAGTAACCTGCCTTTCCTTGCATTGGTTTTAGATTTAGTCTCTCCAGCAGATGTGTCCTATCGGGTAAGAGACACGAAGGTCATGATCCCTAGGGCCGACCAGTATGTCCCACATGGGAAGTACATCAGGCCACCAGTCCTTCTACGAGCCGGCCTGTAGGCCCATCTTTGGATACTCCTCCTTCTTCTACTCCACCATCACCCGCACCACAAGTACCATCTACCCATCAGATGTTCCTTTAGATCCTTGAAAGGTTCGACTGGCAAGACCGGCGGATGGACCAATTGGAGCGCCGCAACAAGCGCCGATACAACTATCTGAAGGAGCTCATTGTTGGTACTCACCCACCTCCAGAATAGAAGGACATCCCGGACTCTCCTTCATCCAGTAGCATAGGAAGCCAGGGCAAACCAGACAGTGGAGGCGATGCTTCCAACCCTACGTTGCTCCTTACTGATGGCACGGAGGACCGTGCCAAGCCTTAAGTGTGGGGAGGTCAGTCCTTGACTTTCGGAGGTAATCTCTCTCTCTTTTAACACCAACATTTGAGTTTTTCTTTTGTTAGATAGGATAGATTGCATGATAATAATTGTTTGCATGTATGTTTTGCTTGGTTGAAGTAATAAATTTCTTTTTCAAGACGCTTTTTATAGCATTTCACTAATTTAAATTAAAACTTTTTTGTTAAACTTGTTTGAAGATTGTAATTTGGAACATGAATTATAGCTAAGAACACACAACCTATGAGACTTTGAGCTTAATTATATGGTTACATTATTTAACCATGATTTTTATTCTTGTGTGTTTTCTTCTTTATGATTTCAATCTTTGCCTTGTTCCATTCTATATGTCCATTGTTTAGTGTATTTGCATGCATACATATGATTGAGGCCATCATTTGTTATTAGCTCACTTATCCCAAATAGCCTACCATTTCAATTATCCTTGTTTGCCACTTTGAGCCTTTTAATCCCTATTTGTTCTTTATATTACCACATCACTAGCCTTAAGCAGAAAAATAATTAATTACCCTAATTGAATCTTTGGTTAGCTTAAAATAGAGATTGTGTATCGATTAAGTGTGGGAAATTGTGAGAACTTGGGTTGATGAAATTGTATTGTGTTTTATTGACAAAAGTATTGGGAATTTGGGTGCATACTCATGTGAGATCAGAAAAACCATATGCATTGATATGTTATGTTTGCTTTCATGTTCATCAAAAAATAAAAAAATAAAAAAATTATAATATAAATAAATAAATAAATAAATAAATAAATAAATAAATAAATAAATAAATAAATAAATAAATAAATAAATAAATAGGGGACAAAATTACCCCAACGTTAAGTTTAATAAAAGATCAATGCATATGTGGTGAAATTTAAGAAAATTTGATACATGAGTATGTGAAATATACAAAAGTGAAATTATGGGTAGCTAGGCATGATTTTAGAATTACATAGAGTGTGTGTGTATGTTAGGTGAGAGCTTAGGTTAGTCAAAGATTCATATTATAGCTCACTTCGCCATACATATATCCTCACCCTTACCTTAGCCCCATTACAACCTTGAAAAGACCTCATGATGTTTGTATTTGTACACTAAATATTTGTTGATTGGTTAAATGAAGAATAAAGTTTTAGAAAGCATGACTAGAGAAGAGTAGAGTGATTGACCGTAGACACTTGAGACATTAGAGTGCATATACACTACCAGTGAGGGTTCAATGCTTGATTCTATGTTCCCTGCTTTCATGAGCTATCTTCTTACAAGTTTACCTGTCTTTTATTGTGTGATTTAAATTAATGGAATTTGATTTATTTTTGTCTTGAAGAACTTGTTTACTTTTAACCAAGTAGATAGAAACATCTTAGCATATAGTTGCATTCATATATAGGTTGCATTTCATGAGTCTTACTTTTCCCCATTTATTCTTTTGATCTCCTTGAGCTTAGCATGAGGACATGCTAATGTTTAAGTGCAGAGAGATTGATAAACCATTATTTTATGGTTTATCTTGTGCTAAATTGAGTGGTTTTTATCAAGTCTTTGCACACTTATTCATATAATTTGCATGATTTTACAATTCATTCCCAACTTTGTTCTATAATTGAAAAATTGCTTCCTAAGCCTTTAAATTGTATATTTTTAATTTTTCTTTTTACCATTTGATGTCGTGATCCGTGCATTAAGTGTTTTTAGGCTGTATAGGGCAGGAATGGCTTAAAGGATGAAGAGGAAGCTTGCAAAAATGGAAGGAAAACAAGAAACAAAGGAGATGACCAGCGAGCATCGACACGTACGCATACCTCACGCGTGTGCGTGATCTGGAGATTTTCACAGCGATGCGTGCACGTACCTGACGCGTACGCGTGATAAGCGAGATTACACAGCGACGCGTGCGCGTACCTGACGCGTACGCGTGACACGCGAAGATGACCATCGACGTGTACGCGTGGCTGACGCGTACACGTGACATGCGCCACGTGCAGAAAACGTAAAAGATGCTGGGGGCAATTTTGGGCTGAGTTTAGACCCAGTTTTCGGCCCAGAAACATAGATTAGAGCTAGGGGACAAGCAGGGACTCAACACACATTGACACATTGACACATTCACATTCGCATAGTTTTTAGTTTTAGTTTGAATCTTAGAGAAAAATTACTACTTCCTCTAGGTTTTCTTCACATTCATAGATTTCTAGTTTTATGCTTTCGATTTGGAGATTGAGAAGAGTCACTACCTCCGTTGAAGTTTCCATTATTCTAGTTTGTTTCCTTATTCCCTTACTCTTTTAATCACCTATTAACCCTGTTCAGATATGGATGTTTATAGCTTTGGAATTTATTAATGCAAAGAACTATTTTTACCTTTAATTAATTTTAGTTATTATTTTATTTAATTTATCATGTCTTCTTTTATGGTTTATGAAAATGCCATTCATATCAATGGAGTAGACTCCCAACTTGACTTGGGAGTTGATTAATAGGAGACCCTTGAGTTGGAGTACTCAAGTGTTAATTTTAATTGGAAATTATTGGCCAATTCTCTAGTCACTAATGCTAGTCCTTCCATAGGAGAGGATTAGGACTTGTGAATAAGAGTTGCTCAATTACTTGACTTTCCTTTATTCGGTAAGGGTTAACTAAGTAAAAACGACAACCTCTTACTATTACACTTGAGAAAATCTAACAAGGATAGAACTTTCGATTAATCTTCTCCCGGTCAAGGCTTTTATTTTAATTATATAAATTCTCTCGTTAAATTTCATTGCTTTAATTCATAATTATTTTAATTTCCCGTTCTCCAACTCTAAAATTTCTCGGAAAAATTCCTGACTAATGAAATAGCACTCTTTTGTCAACTCGTTGGGAGACGACCTGGGAATTCTACTCCCAGTACTTTATTCTTAATTTGTGACAACCCTTCTAAATTGATAAGCGGAATTTTTGTCGGTTAAGAACTGTACTTACAACGCTATTTTCTCTATAAATTCTTAATCGGCAATTTTACGCACGTCAAGTTTTCTGATGTCTTATACCATGCTCTTTACAATAAGCATCAAATGGACCTGAGTACTCAACACCATTTTCAATACGAATGTATTTCAACTTCTTCCCAGTTTCTCTTTCAACAGAAGCTTGGAATTGCTTGAACACATTCAAAACTTGATCTTTGGTCTTCAAAGTGTAAACCCATAATTTTCTAGAATGATCATCAATAAAGGTTACAAAATAAATAGACCCTCCAAGTGTTCTTGTCTTCATCGGCCCACATACGTCAGAATGCACCAAGTCAAGTATCTCCGGCTTCCTTGAAGGTGGATGACTCTTGAAAGAAACACTGTTCTGTTTTCCAGGAAAGCAATGGTTGCACTTTTGCAAAGCAACCTTGCAACCAGATAAAAGATTCCTCTTGGATAACATATTCATGCCTTTCTCACTCATATGACATAATCTCTTATGCCATAAATCAATTTTATCAACAAACTCAGCAGCATTAACAACATCTTTCACAATCTTTGCTTGAGTTAAATAAAGAGTAGAGTGTCAAGTACCTCTAGCAACAACCATGGAACCCTTGGTGAGCTTCCAACTATCACGAGAGAATGAGCTATCCAAGTCTTCATCACACAACTTACCAACAAAAAGTAAGTTCAACCGAATATCTGGAACATGCTTCACACGCTTCAAAGTCAACTTGGTACCGTTGGAGGTTTCTAAGCAAACCTGTCCAACACTGGCACATTTTGCAACACCTTGATGAGCCATTTTTACATCACCAAAATCACCAGGAGTATAAGATGTAAACAAATCCCTCCTAGATGTAACATGAATAGAAGCACCACTATCAATCACCCAACTAGTGCTATTATCAACAAGGTTAACAGATTCAAACTCCTCAACAAGAAGAAAATCATCATGAGTTACATTAACCTTGTCTTCATTGCTACCATCATCTTTATTTGTGCTCTTGCCTTTACTTGCCTTGACTTTCTCCTTCTTTAGCTGCCAACAAAATTTCTTCACAGGTCCCTTTTGACCACAATGATGACACTCAATATTCTTATACTTTCCTCAAGACTTGCTTTTGCTTTGATATCTACCTTTAGGACCTCGACTTTTGTTTCTCCCTCTAGTCTCAAAAACAAGAACATCTGAATGTGTAGTCGATGTACTTTCTTCTCATCTCTTCATTTAAAATACTGCTCTTGGCAAGATCCATAGAGATTACAC
Source organism: Arachis ipaensis (assembly GCF_000816755.2). Lineage (NCBI taxonomy): Eukaryota > Viridiplantae > Streptophyta > Magnoliopsida > Fabales > Fabaceae > Arachis > Arachis ipaensis. The sequence continues at coordinate 89,809,752 of NC_029794.2, forward strand.
CATCAGGAGCAGAATTGGACAATGACATTCTGAGAATTTCCCACGAGTCTGGTAAGGAGCCAAGAAGTAACAATCCTTGAACCTCTTCATCAAACTTGATACCCATGGAAGATAACTGATTTATAATTCCTTGGAAGTTATTCAAGTGATCTGTCATTGATGTCCCATCTGTATATTTCAAAGCCAACAACTGCTTGATCAAAAACATCTTGTTATTCCAAGTTTTCCGAGCATACAACTGTTCAAGCTTAATCCAAAGGGTCCAAGCATGTGTCTCTTCAATAATATGGTTCAACACATTATCGTCAACCCACTGCCTAATATATCCACAAACTTGTCTATGCAACAAAGTCCAATCATCATCAGATTTATCATTAGGCTTCTCTGTACCAAAAACTGGTTGATGAAAATTCTTGACATAAAGCAAATCTTCCATCTTTGACTTCCACAAATCATAATTAGGACCATTAAGAGTGATCATCCTACTAGTATTAGTATTAGCTTCCATTGTTTACAGAATCACAAGCCCAGAAAAATACCAACAAGCTCTAATGCCAGAATGAAAGAGCCTAGCAGCGAAAACAACACAAATATACAACACAAGAGCAATATGGAAGCACTCACAACACAATATAGTAGCAACTATAACAAGCAGATATAGTAAGTAAAACAATAACAAGAACACACCGGGATTTTAACGTGAAAAACTCCCTCAATGCGAGAGGTAAAAACCACGGGTCGTCCGGACCAATGAAATAGCTCCACTATAATCAAATGAGGTACAAGAGAGTCTCAAACAAAGCACAAAAATGTGCATATAACCAGCTAAAACATCAAATCACCAAAGCTTACAAATGAGAAGCAAGAAGATAAAATATACCCAAAAATAGAGCTGCTGTCGAAGCCAATTTCTCCCACTGCAGACCTCCAATTAAAATCTTCACCATTCAGAATGAAGAACAAGATGTGAAGAATCTACAGTTTAAATTTCACGTCGATCCAACGGTGAAAGAATGAGAAACTACCGTTCAAAGATTGCTGCTCTGTGTAAAAATGGGAAACCATGTTTCTCGTTCTTTCATTGTTGGATCGACGTGAAATTTAAACTGTAGATTTTTCACATCTTGTTCTTCATTCTGAACGGTGAAGATTTTAATTGGAGGTCTGCAGAGAGAGAAATTGGCTTCGACAGCAGCTCTATTTTTGGGTATATTTCATCTTCTTGCTTCTCTTTTGTAAGCTTTGGTGATTTGATGTTTTGGCCATTTGAGACTCTCTTGTACCTCATTTGATTATAGTGGAGCTATTTCATTGGTCTGGACGACCCCGTGGTTTTTACCTCTCACATTGAGGGGATTTTCCACGTTAAAATCCAGGTGTGTTCTTGTTATTGTTTTACTTGCTATATCTGCTTGTTATAGTTGCTGCTATATTTTATTGTGAGTGCTTCCATATTACTCTTGTGTTGGATATTTGTGTTGTTTTCGCTGTTAGGCTCTTTCATACAATTTGAAATTTTCTGCTTTACAAAAAAACAGAAATTATGTTTTTCCCTCTTCTCTCTCTTTTGGTGGCTTCTCTCTTTCTCTCAAATTGACCCCAAAAATCTGAATAGGGTTGTGGCACAATGGGTGCAAAGAAACACCCTCAAAATGTTGGGCTTGGGCCTCACAAAGGAGAGAAAAAAATCCAATATTTAGCATGAGAGCTATATAAAAGAAACATAACAATATTAATAGTACATTATGAAATTATAAAATAATAGTGTGTTTAGTTAAAAAATTATCACATATCTTATTAATTAAAATGAATTCTTTCAAAAATTTTAAAAAATTTATAAAAAAAATTACAAACTATTAATTATGTGAAAGACACAGTACTTTTATAGAATATCTTTATAAAAATTTTTCTTTTAACATAAATTTAGAAGAAAAATGAACATAAAAATCTTAATATAATATAAAAATTTAATTTAATTTTTATGTCTCTGTCTTTATCTTTAAAACTATTTATCAATTTCGATCTCTCTTTTAAATGCAATTTTATACCATCGTTTATTAAACTATTGCCACCTAGTCTAATTTATCTTCCTTCATCGTAGGAGCTAACCCCGTTAAAATTTCAGGTAAGCACCACACTAACAAAAAGATTAGTCCAAAAAAACTTTTGAATGGCGAGTAATATAATGTAAGCTGTATATGTTAATTTATAGTTTTATACCTAAAATAACATCCAAATTTGAATTTAGAGGTTAGTCACTATATATAGTTAATACTTTTGACAACCAAAAAGAAAAGATACATAGAGAGACTAAGAGTGGATATTATCACTTTTCAATTAATAATACTGTTCTTTTTCCCTATAATATTATTAAATTTCATCATAAAAACTTTTTCATCATTATGAAAAAAATTAATATGAATAAAAAATAATTTAGAAAAGTCATATAAAAATAAATTGATAATATCAAATTTGGTAGTTGCAATATCACTTTTCAGTTAATAACGGATTCAACTTTTCCATTTCATTATAATTATAAATAGGTTTAACTACCAAAAAAGGTCTTCCAATTATTCAAATGCCGATAAAAATATATCCGAATTTTACTATTAACAAAAATATTTTTAAATAATTTAAAAATGCGACAAAAATGTCCAATAATAAATATATATTTTCAAAAAAGATCTTAGATTGAATTTTGATACCATTTTTGCAAGCATGATTATAAAAATGAGATATTATTATCCGAGATAAGCCTCAATGTAGTCTCTGAAGTTGCACTCGAGTCTCAAAGTAGTCCCTGAACTTAAAAGTTCCCCAGAGTCATCCCCGAACTTGCACTCCGAGACTCAAAGTTGTCCTTCTGGCAATTTCTGGACAGCTGGCGCAACCGGAAAGCTTAGCTGGCAGCGTCGTTGACACGTGGGACTCACAGAAACGACGTCGTTTCACGCTGATTACATCCCTCCCTCAACGTTTCAATAACGTATTGTCTCCCTCCACTCTAAACACAAAACAAACACAACACAGAGTGAGGTTTCTTCTTCTCCCTCCCTCAATCTCCAATGGCGCATGTGCTCCTCCATTAACAGCACCGATTTCAGTGGAAGACGTTGGCTCTGGAGCATCGCTGTTTTCCACTCCTTCATACACAAAGTTGGGAAGCCTGGTTTCTCTGAAAGAGGTAAGCCAAAAATGAAAAAAAATGTGGTTCCTCTGTTTTTTGATGTTGTTGTTAACCTAATATTCATAAAAGTTCAGGCCGTTTTTTTCAATTGTAATTGGTGGGTATGAACGCCTCTGTTCTGTTCTCTGTGCTAGGGTTTGATCACTACTGGCTTTCGTAGTGGTTTGGCCAAGAAAATTATAAAGGTGAAATAAAGGTGAAAAGGAGAGAGTGAGAGTGATGATGAAAATGGTTTTTCTTGTTTCATCTCCACCTTCAGTGTTGTATATTATTTTATTATTTTTTAACCTCTCTAGTTAGTGATTACTTTAGCTCCAAATTTGGCGGATTTTCTTTATTTCTGTGCGCCTTTTTTTGTTGGTAGTAAGTTGTAGTTGTATATATATATATTTCCCTCAGTTGCAAAAGAAAAAAAAAGGGTCTTGGTCTTGGGTTTTGTAGAAAACTACACGGAGAGTGAAGTTTGGTGCCTGTCCTTGTGATTTATTTGCCAGTTTGATTTAAGACACATATTTCTTTCATGTGGGGTGGAGGGTACACCACACACACCATAAAGTTATGATCATGCTTTCATTATTTTACTTGATTTGTGTGATCCACATTCTGGTGAATTCCAATGGGTTTTTCCAGCTAGAATTTGTTTATGATTATATTCTTGCAAGTAGGAGTAGCTGCTAATGCTTGATTGTTACATTAATTAACACCATATTCTGTGATCTAGTTCATTTATTCCATGCTTAAGAATAAGATGCTTTCTGTCTACAGTTTTGGTGGTTTATTTCTTCTGAATGTGTGATCATAATGGATCTAATTTCTTGATAACAAAGCCAGAAAAGGCTTTTAATTTCCAAAGAACCGTTATTGATAATATTGTTTATACTGATGATTGTTTAAAGCAATATGCTGAATGGGTTTCATCACTTGATTGTAGAGACATGAGAACATTGCGAATCATATTGGTGGTTGTCCATTGAATAACAGTAGGGTATATAGATAGAGGTTAGAAGTATTTGTCGGAAGGCTTGTGTACGTTTGAGGATTTCATTATTCTTTTTACTTTCTAATACACATCTTGTAATATGTCTTTTATTGTAAAAGCATGAGCAGATCCATTTGTATATATTAGTTATGCTTCTGAGTTTTGATAGTTCAATATTCAATTATTCATAGTGGAATTTATTAATTCTGAAATTGGTACTTTTTTCCATTGGGTGAAGAGTACCATGAATTTTTTCGCTGCTTTCATATTTGCTACTTTTTCCCTGTATGCTACCATGATGATAGAATTAGCTCAATCCATTTTGAATTGGAAAGGCATTCTCATTTACGTTGTTTTTTCATGTGCACTAATTACTTTACTTAGCGATGGTGAATCATGGAGAAATGAGAAGAATTTTCTCATTCATTACCGAAATGAGAAAAATAATGTTTATTCATTTCTTATTAGTGGAAAATAATTGATTATTCTATACTTTCACATTTCAAATCTATTATTAATAGTGATGTCTGATTTCAAACAATGGGTGTGATGAATGAATTTTTTTTAAATTGGCAGATGGGTGATCCGTTAATTACCATTATATTTCACCATGGAGGGTCGTTTATCACAGAGGCTGATGGAAGTATGTCTTACAATGGTGGAGGGATTTATGAGTTGCCGGACATTGATACAGACACACTGGATGTATTCTTCGTCCGAGACTATCACAAGAAAATTGGGTATGACAAGGTTAGCCAAACTTGGTGGCTGGTGCCTAATCGGCCTCTGCAAACTGGTTTAAGAGCAATAGCAGATGATAAGGAGCTGATGGAGATATGTTACCTGGCTCAGCAGAACAAGGGGGTTATTCATGTGTACTACGAACATGGAGTATCCGAACCTGTGTATATTGAGGAAGCAGAACCAGTGGTTTCTGGCAAGGAGCTGATGCTGATACCAACTATTTTTCCCACCCCAAAACCCACCACCAATGTCACAACTGAACCAATTCCCAGCACAACACCATGCACTCCAACTTCTGAACCAAAGAATGCTACTGAATCCACAAAACCAAAGGAGCCACCAACTTCATTTTCTGCTAGTAACCGAAACATACCAGAAAAAATTTTCCCCCAACCCACTGCAAGTCTTGGACCTAAACCCAATCCACCACCAAAAACAATGGCCCAACCCAGTAAAAGCAAGTCCAAAATCCCATAAAAAATGTCCCAACCCACTGTAATTCCGAAACCTTGGTCCAAAGGAAAAGAAACCAAGAAGGCTAAGGGTATGTAAGCTCAGTGAAACAAAGGCCTCAATCATGTAAGTGTATGCATACATCAAATAATGGAAATATAGAATTAAGCAAGACAAAGATCACAATTTTAGAGAGAAAAATACACACTAAAATAGAATTTTGGTTGATAAAATGTAACCAATCAAATAGGCTCAACAATCTCATTGGTTTTTGTATGTTCGAGCTCTAAACCATGTTCCAGTATAATATTTCTTCAAACAAGTTTAACATTAAATTTTATTCAAATTAGTGAAATACTTTAAAAAAGTTTCTTGAAAGAGAAAATATTACTTTAACCAAGTGGAAAAATATGCACAAAATCAAATAATCATGCAATCAAACATGCAAATGCAACAACTAACAAGGAAAATAAACCATTGGTATTGAGATAGAAGAGTAACTAACCCATGGAGATCGGTATCGACCTCCCCACACTTAAAGATTGCACGGTCCTCGGTGCATGCTGAGATGTGCAGGTGGACGGGTTGTTCCAACTGATGCTTTTCTTCAAGGATTGTGCAGATGGACCTGTTTGTCTCCCCTTATAGAAGTTTCTCCCTTTTTCCGTCTTCGGTGGCCAGCCTGAAAGAAGAGAAAAAGAAGAACAGTAACCCAGAAATAAAGATAAAATAAAATATGGTTGGGTTAATGCCAGATAATGAGGGTCTCAATTACATGGTAGCTACAACATGCAAATGAGAAAACAGTAGAAGTACATGGCAAAACAAGAGTGCAAAAATTTGCAAAAAAAAAGGGAAGAGAGTGTGGGTAAGGAGAGATAATATAAATTCATGTCAATGTAAAAGTAATACAGGTATAAAAGATTGGCATTGATATAAATAATATTACCTAACCAGAATAAAACAAGTCACTAAGCACCTAAAATAATTCAAGAGAAGATGCAACAGTTAAATAAGAAAATCAGCACCAAAGGAAAAATAATGAATTTAGAAAAGAAAAGAAAAATATGTACTAAATTAAAATGCAATGAATGAAATATGCAGATAAATTAAGTAAAATAGAATGAAGGTGAAAAGGAATGAGAAGTGAAAGAAATAAAGTAAGAAAGAAAGAAGAAAAGAAAGAAGAATTTAGGATTAGAAAAGAAAAGAAAAGAGAAGATAATTGGCGCTGATTTGGATGAGTTGTGCGGCGCAGGCGACGCGGACGCGTGAGTGACGCGGTCGCGTGGTGCGCGAGAAGGTCAGGTGACGCGGACGCGTGGGTCACGCGATCGCGTGGCCTGATTTGTGCGATTGGCGCGAGTGCAGCCTCGCGTTCGCGCAACTCTCTGTTCGAAACTCTTTTTGCCAAATTTTTGGGTGACGCGGTCGCGTGGTGGATGCGATCGCGTGGATGGCCATTTTTGGAAAACGATGCGGACGCGTGGTAAGGCTTGTGCTTCCAGCACCGTTCCAGCCCCGTTCCAGCCTAACTTGCTGTCAAACACCCTTTTTACGTCGATTTTCAGGGCCACGCGTTCGCGTGGGTGACGCGGACGCGTGGGAGGCATTTTTCCCACATGACGCGGACGCGTCAGCGACGCGGTCGCGTGGATCAATTTGTGCCAAAGGCACGCCTCCAGCCACGCTTTCGCGTGACTCTCTCTTTGATTCTCTTTTCTTCAAAACGCACTGGTGACGCGGACGCGTCGGCGATGCTGTCGTGTCACGTGCAAATTTTTTTTAATGCAAAATGCAGAATGCAGTATGCAGATGCTGATGCAGATGTTATGAATAATTCCAGGTTCAATAAAATAAAATAAAACTCAAAATCAAACAAAACAGACTAGAATTAAAACTGAAAAAGAGACGATCATACCATGGTGGGTTGTCTCCCACCTAGCACTTTTAGTTAAAGTCCTTAAGTTGGACATTTGGTGAGCTCCTTGTCATGGTGGCTTGTGCTTGAACTCATTCTGAAACTTCCACCAATGCTTGGACTTCCAATAAGCTCTATCAATACTAAGTAAATTCCTCAAGCTTTGATGGGGTTCTTCACAAGCTTTGAGCTCCCAAAGTTGATCCTCATATATTCCTGGATCCCAAATCTTGTTTCTACACCCGTCTTCAAGTTGATTATGATTCCATCCAGATGGTTCAGCCTTAGAATTCTCACTGAAGCGTCCAAACAACTTCTCAGACCCATTCAATTGAGCTATACACCAACCTTTGCATTTAAACTTAAAGCTTCCAACCATAATGAACCTTACGGGACAATTCTTACCACTGACCATCTTTCTCTTACTCTTAATGCCACAAAGAGCTCTAAGCTGACCATCCGTCTCTAGTAGCCCATATTCAAATGGGAAAGTAAAGGTCAAGGATGAGAATTTTACCCACTTGAATGTTGTGTTGGACGGGAATGGCTTTGGGAGAGGTGTTTCTAATGAACTTGCAAGCTCCACTCCCTTGTGCTCTTCTCTAACAGCTTCCACCTCCTTGTAAGCTTCTTCAATTTCAACTTCTTCCTCTTGGTAGCTTTCTTCCAATTCAATATCCTCTTCACTACTTTCCAAGGGCATGGGAGGTTGTGCTTCTTCTTCTTTAATCTCCATGTCAAGTCCAATGGGAGAGGATTCAAATGTAGATAAGAATTCATCAATGATTGAATCCATCTCTTGATCATTCCCTTCAAAGTCTTCAACCATGATATGCCTTGGAGGTTGTACACCCTCCTCAACATCAATTTCAAGCTTCTTGGAGGGAGGTTCTATGACTTCAGGTTCCCATGGAGGTTCAGTATCTCCTAAGTCTTCAACCAATTCTTCTTCTTCGACGATCACGGCTTCCTCCAATTGTTTCAATACAAAGTCATGCTGCTCACTGTTCATTGGAGTTTCTAGCTTCTCCTTCATGCTGCGTTCTTCAGTATATTCTCCACATGAAGCCATGGGGATTCCTTGAGTGTCTGAACGTCGGGAAGATAATCGATTGATCGCTTGATTCAATTGGTGAAGGGTTTCATGAAATTTATTCACTGTTTCCTTGAGACGCTCCTGTGATTCTTGGGTCGATGGATATGGACATGGTGTATATGGAGGTGGTGGTTCATGAGAGTAATTCAGTTGGAATGGGAGTGGTTCTATGTATAGTTCATTTGGCTCATAAAGTGGTTGGTATGGTGGATATGGGTTAGGGTCATATGGAGGTGAATGGTGGTAGTTGGCTTGTGAGTGTGGTGGTTCAAAGTTGTGTTGAGGAGGTTCATAGGCATATGATGGGGTCCATCATATCTATCATCTTGGTATGCCCCTTGGAATGGCTCTTAATTATAGTAATTTGGTGGATGTTGGTTGTCACGGAAGGGTCCACCATAACTATTGTCTTGGTATGCATCATGGAATGGTCTTTGTCTGTGGTACTGTGGAAGGTGTTGTTGCCGGAAGGGTTGATCAGATCCTCGTGGCTCCTTCCATCTCTGATTGTTTTGACCTTGATACATGTTCCTGTTATAATTTCCATTCCTTGCAACAACATTGGAACCAAACTCAAAGCGAGAGGGGTGAGAACTCATAATAGTAAATAAAAATTAAAAACGAAAATAAAAACAAATTTAAATCAAAAGGTTATTGAAATTTAAATTTTGAAATTTTCAAAATTCAACAATATAAGTTAAAGCTTTGAAAAAGATTCAAATTTTGAAAAGGTTTGATTTTTAAAATTTTAAATTTTAAATTTTAAATTTGAATTTTGAATTTTAGAATTTAAATATTGAAAATTGAAATTTGATTTTTGAAATAAGATAAGATAAGATTTTGAAAAAGATATGATTTTTGAAAAATATTTGAATTTTGAAAATTAAAACTAAGATAAGATAAGATAAAAAAAAGTTTTAAAATAAAAATCTGAATTTTTTTTTAAAGGAAAATTCGAAAATCCAATTAAAATAAAGAGAAAAGATATTTTTGAATTTAATGAGGAAAGAGAAAAACAATAAAATGACACCAAACTTAAAATTTTTAGATCAAAACGAAGAAAACAGCTAAGAACAACTTGAAGGTCAAGATGAACACCAAGAACAAATTTTTGAAAAAAATTTTAACAACTAAATAAAAAACCAATAACCTCTCAATTAATGAAAAAGCAAAAATAAAAAAACAAAAATAAAAAATAAATAAACAAGCAAAAAGTAAATATTTACAATAACCAATAATAAGGCACACGTTTGCAATTCCCCGGCAATGGCGCCATTTTGAAGAATGGAAGATTGACGGTTTAGAATTCAGAATAACTTCTCGTTGCAAGTATAGTTTCTAAACCAAGCAATCAACCTTTCTTACAAAAGTTTTGAATGTCACAAGTAACAAACCCCTTTGAAATTGATAACCGATGTATTTAACCTCGGGTCGTCTTCTCAAGAAATTGCAGGGAGGTGTTCTTATATTGGTTATGAGTCTTGTAAATTGGGGGTTTTGAAAGTAAGGAACAAGTAATTTAAATGACAAGTAAAATAAATTAAAAATAATAAAATCTTTTGGCAAGGTATAAGAACTGGAAGTTCTATCCTAGTTATCCTTATCAATTGTGATGAGAATTGGATTTTTCTCCCATTTTGTTAACCTCTAACTATGAAGGTAAGTTAAGTGGATGAATTAACTTTGATTCCTCAAGTCCTAGTCTTTCCTTGGGAAAGGCTAGAGTTATTGGAACTCGAATTAATTCTTGAAGAATTCCAATTTTCAATCAACAATGAGTTTGATAACTCAAGTGTCTCCAATGACTCAACCAAAGCCAAAAGGGAAAATTCTAAATTAAATTAAAAGCATTCATAAATCTGAAACACATCAAATTACGTCTAAACATAAATTCAACTCTAACATGGAAAGGTTCATAAGTCAATTGGGCAACATAAATCAAATACAAATAAAAGTATTAGAGTAAATAAAAGTAGAAAATAAATATTGAAGGTACATAGAACCTGGAATGAAGAGGTCATAGCTTAAACATAATAAAAATCCTAAATCCTAATCCTAAGAGAGAGGAGAGAACCTCTCTCTCTAAAAACTACATCTAAATCCTAAAATTGTGTATTATGAGCTGATAATTATGAATGAATAGATTCTCCCACTTTATATCCTCTAATCTGTGTTTTTTGGGCCGCAAATTGGGTCAAAAACAGCCCAGAAATCGCTGGAGAAGAAATCTGCCACGCTGATTTTCGTTACTGCGATGCGTCTGCGTAGAGCGCGCGTTTGCGTCGCCTAGAATCAAGGAAACTATGGCATATTATATATCAAATCGAAGCTCCAGACGTTAGCTTTCCAACGCAACTAAAATTGCATCGTTTGGACCTTTGTAGCTCAAGTTATGACTGTTTGAGTGCCAGGAGGTCAGGCTGGACAGCTTTGCAGTTCCTTCAACTTCTTGTATTCCTTCCACTTTTGCATGCTTCCTTTCCATCCTCCAAGTCATTCCTGTCCTGTAAATCCTAAAATCACTTAACACACATATCAAGGTATCGAACGGTAATAAGAGAGAATTAATTTTTAGTAATTTAAAGGCTTGGGAAGCAAGTTTTCAATTATAGAACAAAATTAGGAAGGAAAATATAAAACCATGCAATTTATATGAATAAGTGAGTAAAGAGTTGATAAACATCACTCAATTGATCACGATAAACCATAAAATAGTGGTTTATCAGTCTTGATCTGCCAACAGTTGTTCTCAGTATTGTCAGAGGTATACACAAGCCAGCCACAGCTCGCATCCTTACACACAGCTCTCATCCTCACGTTATCGTTCTTCTTAAACCAAATCCTTCTACCCTCTTGTATGCAATATTCACGCACATCCTCTTTGAACTCTATTTTTGTAGTAAAAGTTATTCCAACCTCTAGCCTAAGCTCTCCAAACCTCCATCCTTCTCTAAATGCAGGGAATACGTCATCTGAATCAACTTCCTCCAACTCATCCTCAGAGTTCGGAGGAGTCTTCATTTCTTCTGAGTGCCATGAGTCTCCACCATCAGAATCATTATAAGCATCATCCTGCACATCATGATAAGGAGCAACTGATGATCCAAACTTAGGAATCGGTCCAAAAATGATTTCATCATCCTCAGAATCTGAGTCTGCACAAACAGGACCATCATCTTCAACCATAACAGACTTCTTTCCTTTTGTAAGTTTCTTCTCTGGCCTACTTCTCAATTTCACATTAGTCTTTGCTTCTGACCTATCCAGAGGCAAGTCTTCTTCACTGGATACTTCATCACCACCAGGCTTATATGCTTCATCCTCTGCACTATCATCACTGTCATGGCTGTCTGAGGATTCCTTTGAACTAGACAAAGCAACAAAGGCTGCCTTACCCTTTCATTATTCTTTGCAAACCAATGTGAGCCTATTATACCCCTTTGTTCTTTACTTTAGCACATTATTAACTCTAAGAGAAAGACAATAATGCCCTTAATTTGAATCCTTAGTTAGCTTAGACTAGTGAGAGTGCTTATGATTTAAGTGTGGAGAAATTGAATTTGGAAACATTTGGTTTGAGAATTGAGTATGTTAGAATTTTCTGAAAATGTGAAAAAAAAATGTTTAGGACATGATTCATGCATCCAATAATTTAATCATATGCATTGAGAAAAATAAAAGAAAAGAAAAAATATATAAAAAAAGAAGTGAGAAAAAGAAAAAAAAAAGAGCAATTAAGCAAAAAGGGGACAAAATGCCCCAAAGTAAGTGGTGAAAGCAATGCATATGTACTGTACTTGAAATTAGAATGTATGAATATGTGGAAAATATGGTTAATGGATAGTTAGATGTGGTATTATGATTACATAGATTGTCTAAAGTTAGGTGGAAAATTTAAGTTAATTAAGGATTCAGATTTTAGTCCACTTGGCCAAATACAATCATACCTTGACCCTAACCCCATTACAACTCTTAAAAGACCTCTTGATATGTATATCTGTGCATTAAATTTATGTTGATTGTTAGATGAAGAGCAAGCCTTAGAAAGCAAGGTTAGTAGAGGATTGAGAGAATCGAACCTTAAACACCTGAGCGATTAGAGTGCATACACTTCCAGTGAGGGTTCGATGCTCGATTCCTTGTTCCCGGCTTTCATGAGCTATTTTCTTCTGCAAGTTTACTTGTACTTTATTTTGTGATTTGAATTAGTGAAATCTAGTTCATATTTATTCTTGGAGATTTATTTACTTTTAACCAAGTAGGTAGAAACATTTTGCATGTAGTTGCATTCACATAAATAGGTTGCATTTCATACATTCTACCATTCCTCTTCACTTTAATAGCTTCTCTTGAACTTAGCATGAGGACATGCTAATGTTTAAGTGTGGGGAGGTTGATAAACCACTATTTTATGGTTTATCTTGTGCTCAATTGAGTGATATTTATCAACTCTTTACTCACTTATTCATATAAATTGCATGGTTTTATATTTTCCTTCCTAATTTTGTTCTATAATTGAAAACTTGCTTCCCAAGCCTTTAAATTACTAAAAATTAATTCCCTCTTATCACCGTTCGATGCCTTGATATGTGTGTTAAGTGATTTTAGGATTTACAGGGCAGGAATGGCTTGGAGGATGGAAAGGAAGCATGCAAAAGTGGAAGGAATACAAGAAGTTGAAGGAACTGCAAAGCTGTCCAGCCTGACCTCCTGGCACTCAAACAGTCATAACTTGAGCTACAGAGGTCCAAACGACGTGGTTCTAGTTGCGTTGGAAAGCTAACGTCCGGGGCTTCGATTTGATATATAATATGCCATAGTTTCTCTGAAGCTAGGTGACGCGAATGCGCACTCCACGTGGACGCGTTGTAGTGACAAAAATTAGCGTTATTTCTTCTCCAGCGATTTCTGGGCTATTTTTGACCCAATTTGTGGCCCAGAAAACATAGATTAGAGGCTATAAAGTGGGGGAATCCATTCATTCATAATTATCAGCTCATAATATACAATTTTAGGATTTAGATATAGTTTTTAGAGAGAGAGGTTCTCTCCTCTCTCTTAGGATTAGGATTTAGGATTTTTATTATGTTTAAGCTATGATCTCTTCATTCCAGGTTCTATGTACCTTCAATATTTATTTTCTGCTTTTATTTACTCTAATACTTTTATTTGTATTTGATTTATGTTGCCCAATTGACTTATGAACCTTTCCATGTTAGAGTTGAATTTATGTTTAGACGTAATTTGATGTGTTTCAGATTTATGAATGCTTTTAATTTAATTTAGAATTTTCCCTTTTAGCTTTGGTTGAGTCATTGGAGACACTTGAGTTATCAAACTCATTGTTGATTGAAAATTGAAATTCTTCAAGAATTAATTCGAGTTCCAATAACTCTAGCCTTTCCCAAGGAAAGACTAGGACTTGAGGAATCAAAGTTAATTCATCCACTTAACTTACCTTCATAGTTAGAGGTTAACAAAGTGGGAGAAAAATCCAATTCTCATCACAATTGATAAGGATAACTAGGATAGGACTTCTAGTTCTTATACCTTGCCAAGAGATTTTATTATTGTTAATTTATTTTACTTGTCATTTAAATTACCTGTTCCTTACTTTCAAAACCCCCAATTTACAAGACTCATAACCAATAATAAGAACACCTCCCTGCAATTTCTTGAGAAGATGACCCGAGGTTAAATACTTCGGTTATCAATTTCAAAGGGGTTTGTTACTTGTGACAACCAAAACTTTTGTAAAAAAGGTTGATTGCTTGGTTTAGAAACTATACTTGCAACGAGAATTTATTCTGAATTCTAAACCGTCAATCTTCCGTTCTTCAAAGACATTCATGGATGACCACACCTGTGCAAGAGAGACCAAAAACAGACTAGCTAATAGGAAGTGGCTAGCCTGCAAATTGGTGAAGAAGCTAAGAAAATATCCGAATCTGAGACACTCTGATGCTGCACAATATTTTAAGACTAAATGTGATCTAGAACTAAATAAGTCTTCACTCACCAGGGCCTTAGGAGATGCTAGATATGTTGTGTACGGTGATGCAGCTGCCCAATATGGCATGGTGAGAGATTATGGGCTGACACTGCTGAAGAGCAATCCAGGATCCACTGTCACAGTTGGGGTTATACCTCAGCCCAACCCTGATGATGATCCAATTTTTGAGAAGATGTATGTCTGCTTGGAGGGATGTAAAAAAAGATTTCTGGCTGGTTGCAGAGCCTTCATAGGCTTGGATGGGGCTTTTCTGAAGACCCGGCATGGTGGTCAGATATTGTCTGTAATTGGCCAAGATGCAAACAACCATATATATGTTATTGCCTATGTAATTGTCCCTGTTAAGAACACTGAAAACTGGAGATGGTTCTTGGAATTACTTCATCAAGACCTGGGGGATTATAAGAAGAACAAGCTCTGTCTTATCTCATATATGCAGAAGGTATGCAATATTTATAGGTTGTCACTTAAAATGATGTTTATACACTGGGCTGCTGATTATATATGCTGAATTAATCTATTGTGACTTAAAATGATGTTTATACACTGGTTGTGACTTAATAGTTCTTAGTTATAACAAGTCACTGATTGTTACTTATTAGTTACCTATTGGGTGTGTTTCAACACGATGATTATACACTGGGCTGCTGTATTTTTGAAAAGGAGTTAGTGATTTTTGAAAATAGTTTTTGAAAAATATTTAGTAAATTTTTTTTTTCGAAATTTTTTTTTTGAAATCGAAAATAAAAATAAAAATAATTAGTTAATTAAAAAGAAATTTTTGAAAAAGGGGGAGATATTTTCGAAAATTAGAAAGGGAGAATTAGTTAGGTGGTTTTGAAAAAGTTAAGAAACAAATAAAAAGTTAGTTAGTTAGTTGAAACAAACTTTGAAAAGATAAGAAGTTAGGAAGTTAGAAAAGATATTTTGAAAAGATATTTTTGAAAAAGATAAGATAAGAAGATATTTTTGAAAAGATATGATTGAAATTAGTTTTGAAAAAGATTTGATTTTTAAAATCACAATTAATGACTTGATTCATAAGAAATCACAAGATATGATTCTAGAACTTAAAGTTTGAATCTTTCTTAACAAGCAAGTAACAAACTTCAAATTTTTTGAATCAAAACATTAATTGTTTATGTTATTTTCGAAAATTTGATATAAAAATAAGAAAAAGATTTTTGAAATTTTTGAAAATAACTAAGAAATTTGAAAAAGATTTGATTTTTGAAAAAAAGATTTTGAAAAAGATAAGATTTTCAAATTGAAAATTTGATTTGACTCATAAGAAACAACTTGATTTTTAAAAATTTTTGAAAAAGTCAACTCAAATTTTCGAATTTGATGAGAGAAAAAGGGAAAGATATATATATATTTTTTATTTTTGAAATTTTTATGATGCAAGAGAAAAACACTAAAATGATGCAATGCATGAAATTTTTAGATCAAAACATGTGATGCATGCAAGAATGCTATGAATGTCAAGATGAACACCAAGAACACTTTGAATGCCAAGATGAACATCATAGACACAATTTTTTGAAAAACTTTTAATGCAAAGAAAACATGCAAGACACCAAACTTAGAATTCTTTAATGCTTACGCACTAAGAATTCAAGAATGCATATGAAAAACAAGAAAATACACAAAACAACCTTAATCTATGGAGTGTAGAAACTCTACCGTTGAAAATACATAAGTGAAGGTCCAGGCATGGCCGAGATGGCCAGCCCCCTAAACGAGATCAATAGTCTCCTAAGATGAACAATGGATTAAAACTGAGACCAAAGATACCTAATACAATAGTAAGAGGTCCTATTTATAATAAATTAGCTACTAGGGTTTACATGAGTAAGTAATTGATGCATAAATCCACTTCCTGGGCCCACTTGGTGTGTGTTTGGGCTGAGCCTGAATGTTTCACGTGCAGAGGCCATTTGTGGAGTTGAACGCCAGTTTCTATGCCAGTTTGGGCGTTCAACTCTGGTTTTGGATCCTTTTCTGGCGCTGGACGCCAGATTTGGGCAGAAGGCTGGCGTTGAACACCAGTTTACGTCGTCTATTCTTAGCCAAAGTATGAACTATTATATATTTCTGGAAAGCCCTGGATGTCTACTTTCCAACGCAATTGGAAGTGCGCCATTTCGAGTTTTGTAGCTCCAGAAAATCCACTTTGAGTGCAGGGAGGTCAGAATCCAACAGCATCAGCAGTCCTTTTTCAACCTCTGAATCTGATTTCTGCTCAAGTCCCTCAATTTCAGCCAGAAAATACCTGAAATCACAGAAAAACACACAAACTCATAGTAAAGTCCAGAAATGTGAATTTAACATAAAAACTTATGAAAACATCCCTAAAAGTAACTAGATCCTACTAAAAACATACTAAAAACAATGCCAAAAAGCGTATAAATTATCCGCTCATCACTGCCCGATAACAACTATCTGACCCCTTCTTTGGTATCTGAAACAAGGCCTTATAAATGCAGTTAAGGAGGTTTTTCCAGATGTCCATCACAGATTCTGTGTTTGGCATCTGTGGAAGAACTTCAACAAGCAATGGAAGGATCTCCAACTTAGAGGGCTACTTTGGGATTGTGCAAGGTGTACTAGCCAAAATGGCTTCCTTGATATCATCAAAAAGATTGAAAGGTTAATAAGGAAGTCTGGGAGTATTTGAACAAGTGGCCTAGAGACTCTTGGAGCCGGGAATTCTTCAGTAATGCACCTAAAATAGACAACATCTGCAACAATGCCTGTGAAGTCTTCAACTCCAGGATCAAAGATGCTAGAGCTAAGCCTATTATCACACTCTTGGAAGAAGTCAGAATGTATGCAATGAGGTCGATAGCTAGGAACAAGGTGAAGCTGAATTCGAACACTGGAGTTCTACCTCCTATACAGCGCAGCAGGTTAGAAAAGATACGGAAGGAATAAAAAAATTGGGTCCCGATGTGGTCTGGTGACACAGATTATGAGAAGTTCGAAGTACATGGCTGGCCAACCAATATGGTTGTGGACTTGGGAAAGAGGCTCTGCACATGTGGTTTCTGGCAATTGAGTGGTAATGTTTTTTAAATTCATTGTCTTAGTCTTATTATCATTATCAACCTTTGTTGTAGGCTTACTATTGTTGTCTTCGTTGTTGTGTGAATGCTGTTTAGGGATGCCATGTGTGCATGCGTGTGCTGCACTGGCAATGGCTGGTAAGAGACTAGAGGACTATTGTCATCAGTGGTTGACCATGGAAACATATAATAACACATATGCCTTCCATATCAATCCAATTCCAGGTCAAGCACTATGAAAAAAGTCACCATATAACAGACCACAAGCACCAAAATTTAAAAACAAGCCTGGACCACTTAAGAAAAAAGAAGAAAAGATGCAGATGGGGAGCCAAGTGGAAGTAAAAAGTTGAAGACAAAGATGAAAAGAATATATAAAAAAGGTCGATGTCGTTGTTGTGGCGAAGCAGAACACACCAGAAGGAACTGTCCAAAGAGAGCTGCTGCCGAAGAGGCTACTGTAGCTGCAGAAGTTGCTGCTGCAGAGGCTACCGCTGCACAACCCACTGCTGCTAATGGTGGTGAAGGTCAGGCCAACTCTGCTGCTCCTGTCCCAGAAGCCCCAACCGAAATCAATCTTGACCAAAATCAACCACCCTTGGAAGCAACTGATGACTCTCAACAGGTTCACGAGCTTATATGATTTTAAATTTATCATACTCACATCCTTACCTAGTTTACTAATTATGTTACATTTTTTGGCTGATAGGTTCTACCCTCACCTGTTAGGCCGCTAAAGCTCCCTCTAAAAAGAAAGTTAGCCAAGCGTTGTGAAAAACCAGCTTCAGGAAGTAGCAATCCACTAGTAACCACCCCACCTGCTGCTACCCCACCAGGAAGTAGTCATACATCAAGAAATTCCTCACCTAACCCTATGCAAGGTGCAACACAGGGAACTGCTACAAGGCTTGCAAATTTCATGAAGTTTGTGCCCAACCCTGGATTCAAGTCACCCAGACACAAAAATGAAGATTAGGATGATTATGTTTAGGGAAAGCAGGCTATTTTTTGTATCTATTTTACTGATGTTGTTTACAATGCCTAAAACATTGTCCCAGTGTTGGGGATTTTAGTATTTGAATTTTATCAGGTCAATATGTTAACAACTTTGATATACTTGGTGTTTTGGCTCTATAATGCCTTTTTTGAATCAAACATTACCAATATGAATTATGAATTATGATTTTATTCAATTGAGTTTTCTCAGCCTTTTGTTTATATATTATCCTCTGTTACAAACTTAAGAGTAGTTCAAGTGCTGTCCATTTCTATTTCATTGAAAAGAAGTCCAGGAACAGAAGTATGCATATAATCAAACACTTTAATTTTCATTTCTTTCAAACGAAAGGATAGGAACAAGTACATGAACAAGGAATGCATATAACATGCATGTCATTTGTTTTTTGCTAGATACAGTTGACCCTGCTGTCTATCCAGCTTTAATACAAGAACAATAATTACAATCAGCAGCATGAACACAAACATCAAAATTCCCCCCATTTTTAGAACCCTAATTTCAGCTTCTAATTTACTAAATTTCTAAGCCATCTTCATCTTCCATTCTTCATCATCAACTGAATGTCTTGTTCTATCATCACATGGCATGGCATCTTCCAAAACTTTATCAACCCACAAAAACAATACACACCATATTTTACCCACTGTCTGCACATCAAAGAAAATTTAATCAGCAAAATTTATATCAATAAATACAGCAATCAACAACAATAATACTTACATTGTAGTTTGGGCAATCCAGAAACGGTCTCCCTGGATTAGAATCCGTCCCTGACCACCGCAGCACTGGTCTCGACCCGCAGGCACACCATTATGGCAAACGAGCTTCTCTGTTTTTGTTCATTCTCCTCATGATGCTTCCAAATGATCGTGGGTTGTTCGAGCTCCCAGCTGCATTACTTGTGCTAGCCATAACTGACGGGCTTCAGAGAGGGAGAAGAGAAGAACACAGCACCGAAGAGAAGAGAGCAGAGTGAACAATATGGCCTTCAAATTTGGGGATTAGGGTTTTAACTTCACCTGAGGGACCAAATTGAGTCGGAAGAGTTTACTCTGCCACATCAGCTAGCCGTTGTAAGTCCCACGTGTCACCAACACTGCCAGCTAAGCTTTCCAATTGCGCCACGTGTCCAAAAATTGCCGGAAGGACAACTTTGAGTCCCGGAGTGCAAGTTCGGGGATGACTCTGAGGAACTTTTAAGTTCAGGGACTACTTTGAGACTCGAGTGCAACTCCAGGGACTACATTGAGGCTTATCTCATTATTATCCTTAAAATTTGGTGATTTTTTCGTTTTTCGTTAAGTATATATATTTTTTTGTAATTTTTTATTAACAACCAATAATACTTTTAAAAAATCACAAAAAATATACACTTAGTAAAAATCACCAAATTTTAAGAATAATAATATCTCATTTTTCTAATTATGCTTGCAAAAAATCGCATCAAAATTTAATTTCTAAAGCATTTTTTAAAAATATATATTTACTGTCGGATATTTTTATCATATTTTAAAATTATTTAAAGATATTTTTGCTGGTAGTAAAATTTAAATGTATTTTTGTGGGAGTTTAAATAATTGAAAAACATTTTTGGTAGTTAACCTTATAAATATTTTCGTTTCGGCCGAGTAACCTACGTTCTTTAATTTATTCACGAAGATAGAATAAGATTTTAGCTTTTAGCTTTAGGTTGGACTTTACTTTAGGTCATCACACTATATAAACAAACATAGGGAAGGTTTTTAGGTATGCCATTGTACGTGATTTTTTTTTTAAAGATAGTAGGTTATATTTCATTAATTATTAAAAAACGAAATATAAATATGTCTAAAAGCAGGACAACATGATAAAAGGTGGGGATTTTCCAAAATAATATATTGAAGGTATTCATCCAACGGTACATAGTCGAAAAACGAAAAAAAAATCTTAAAGAAGAAATAATGATAAATCAAATTGAATGAAACTAAGAGTTTGCCTCATAGAGATGACGATCTAAACTGGGAGTTCTTTGGATTTTACGGAGCAACTTGACAGAGCTTGCTAGAATGACAGACGGCATTGAAGTAGAACCTTCAAAATTAGCTGGTTGCGAGCTTTCTAGTAGTTCCAGCAAATAATGGCAAGTAATTGAGGATTACGGTCAGCATTCTTCAACGGGTTAAGCATCTCTGTTGATGCAGTCCACCATGTCCAAAAGTTGTTGGTACTCTGAGGGGAAAGACAGTCACGAAGATAACTCTGAGACCATACTTCTTTAATTCTAGAGCAATCAATCAAACAATGAGTGACTGTTTCTGTTGCTTCATGACAGCAGGGGTATATTGGCGATATAGATGGGATACGGTGATGAATCTGAGCAAGCACCGGACGCCGGCCATGGAGAGCTTTCCAGATAAATAGCTTAATTTTGTGAGGCAAGTTCACGGCTTTTTCTGCTGCATATAATTAGGGCAAAGCTCTAGAGACGGATGGTAAAATAAATAGTCAATTCTGTAACCTGAAGCTGTATCATATTGTTTGGATTTATTCAAATCCCATTACAATTTGTCCCTATTCTGCTGAATTTTAACTGACAAAATCCTGTCTGCAACGTCATGGGAAAATAATTCTTGAATGAGATTCTGATTCCAATTCCTATCTTTAGTAATTAGATCTTTAACTCTTGGAACCAACTCAGAAATAGCCTGTCTGTTTGGCATGTCAGAAATCATTAAAGGATACGGAGGAGGCAGCCAAGGATCTTCAAAGGTTCGGATATTCTCTCCAGTACCCACAGTCCAGTTAAGACCTTTTTCAACAATCTTTCGGCCTTCCAGTATGCTCCTCCATCCCCAAGAAGGTAAGACTCCAATTTCTTCCGTTATAGCATTACTATTGCTAAAGTATTTACCTCTTAGGATTTTGGATAGTAGGGAAGTAGGCTGTGTTACGAGTCATCAAAATTGTTTGCCTAAAAGCGCCAGATTTTGGATTCTGAGAACTTTAAATCCGAGTCTTCCTTCTCTTTGTGGGCGAGTCATAGTGTCCCAGCTAATACAAGCCATCCGCCTTTTAGAACATTTTTGTCCCCACCAGAACTGAGAAAGTAGAGAGTGAATTTTTTAAATTAAACTATCAGGCAACTTGAAGCAAGACAATGTATAAATAAGAATAGCTTCTCCCACTGTCTTAAGCAATACCTGTCTACCACCTGACGATAAAAGATTGTGCTTTCACCCTTAGATTCTTTTCTGAACCTTCTCTTTGATCATACTAAAAGAAGCCTTTTTCAATTTAGAGACTGTAGAAGGCAAACCAAGGTATCTATCCTGAGCCCAATATGATTAATATTCATAGAGTTAGCCAGTAGTATACGAGTAGTGGAGGGAGTGTTGTGGCTAAAGAATATAGCAGATTTATTAAGATTTACCATCTGGCCACTGATGCTTTCATAAGAATTCAATAAATGTAAGATGTTTGAACATGCTTAAGGATTATCCTTACAGAATAAGATGGAATCGTCAGCAAAGAGGAGGTGGTTGATCTTGGGACATCGCTTATATATCTGAAGACCCTGAATTAGTCTATTTTGTTCTGCTTTGTGTAACAAGAAGGAGAGACCTTATGCATAAAAAAGAAAAAGATAGGGAGATAGAAGATCTCCTTGTTGAATACCTCTATTTGGTTTGAAGAAACCATAGGTTGTCCTTCCACAATGACAGGATAAGAAACAGTTGTCACTAATTCTCGAATCCACATGATCCACCGGGAGTTAAAACAAACTTCTCCAATATAAACCAAAGAAAGTGTCATTCTACCCTATCATATGCTTTACTCATATATAATTTTAGCGCCATTTCATTTTTGAGTCCCCTTTTTTTGTTCTTCAAGTAATGCATACACTCATGAGCAATTAGGATATTATCAGAGATTAATCTGCCTTTTATAAAAGCACTCTGCGTAGGGCTAATTAGTCTATTCATCATACCCTGAAGTCTATGTACAAGTACTTTAGAGATAATCTTGTAAAAGATTGAGGATAGGCTTATTGGTCTTACCTGAGTCATATCTTTAGCATCAGAAATCTTGGGAATAAGACAGATCTGAGTGTGGTTAAAACCCTTCAAAATTCTGCCCCCTGAAAAGAAGCTCTTAACTGCTCGAAACACATCACCACTAAGTATGTTTCATAAGCTTTGAAAAAAATTTGCTGTCATACCATCATCTCTTGGAGCACTTTGAGGATGAATGCTAAATGTTACACGTTTCACTTCTTCCATAGTCCCTGGTCTTTGAAGCCTACGGTTCATGTGAGCTGTAACCTTAGGTTCAAATTCAGTAAATAGAGGTTCAGGGTTCTCATGACAAGTGGAGGAGAAGATGTCCTTGAAATAAGATTCAGCCACAGAAGCAATACCAGCATTTGAAGTAGCCACTTCACCATCACTGCCAGTTAGTTGTCAAATTATATTCCTTCGGGTTCGATTTCTAAATTTCTGATGGAAGAAAGTTGTATTCTGATCACCGGATTTGAGCCATTTGACTCTAAACTTATCTTTCCATTAAGATTTCTCATTTTGCAATGTTTTTTCAAGTTTGTCCTCTATTTCTGAAATGATGTCACCTCCATGAGTTCCTGCTAAACAAAGTTCATCTAATTCAGACTGTAGTAAATCAATCTCCACCTTCAAATTAGATCTGTGTTCTTGCTGCCATCTGACAATCTGATACCGACAACGCTTTATTTTTTGAGTTAGGATATACATGGCTGAACCATCAATCTATTTGTGCTAAACTTCTCTAATAATCTGCCTTATTTCATCATTGGAACATCATCTTTCTTGGAATTTGAATCGTTGTTTAGATCTCTCAGTTCTTATATTAGAGTCTAAGAGAAGAGGGGAGTGATCCGATCTTGATTCTGACAGTTTAAGAACTGATACATTGGGATAGAGTTGCTGCCAATCAACTCCTACCAGGAATCGATCCAGTCTTTCCTATATCAACTCATCACCACTCCGCCTATTCAACCAAGTGAATGGTCTTCTGACCATACCAATATCAATAAGGGAATTATCATCAATAAAATTGTTAAAAGTTTCAATAGAAGAAGGAGATTTAACACTCCCACCTGATTTCTCTAATTGATTAGAAATGGCATTGAAATCACCCATTAACACAACCTTACCATCGAACTGTTGGGTGACTGAAGTTAATTTAGCAAATTGAGCCATTCTATGTTGATCATTTGAACTGAGATAAACACCTAGAACACCATAGGGATCATTAGAACCAGCTGTCAGAACGGATGCTGCAATGAAGAATCTACCATGCTGTAAAATCTGAATAGTGCAACCATCCCTCCATGCCATTGCCAAACCCCCAGATAATCTATCCGAATCCACAATAAACGATTCCTTTAAACCACAAGATCTTAGTTTTCCTTTAACTTGTCGAGATTAATTTTTTGTTTCACAAATAAAACCAACTTCAAGGGAGTAGAATTTGCAAATCCCTTTAAGATTATAGATTATCAGGGGTCTCCCCAAACTCCGACAATTCCACGAGAGAAGTTTCATATTTCTTTGGGTACTACTTGAAGGCTCACACCCTCCACCATCATAGCATTAGATACAATATCACTGTCAATTATATGGGGGTTTTGAGTCTCTGATTTGTTGCTCAAGGGGTAGAGAAAATCAGAATTGGTATTGGATGGTTTCGGAGAGAAATAAGATATATGGAATGAGTGAATTAGAAAACGGAGTGAATTAAAATACCAGCGTAGGAATGAATTGGGAGAGGAAACAAAAATTAGGGAACCAAGTGAGGGTGAATTAGAAACAAAAAAGAAATTAAGAGAAGAAAGTAGAAGAAGATGAAAAAGTCTTTGATGAAGAAAAGACAAAGAAAGGTGTAACCATGGAGGCGGCGCAGTGAAACCCTAGCAAAGTATGGACGAACCCATGAGGCGCTAGATGAGGAGTACGTACTCTCGCATTGACTTTTGCTATGCCATTGTACTTGATTGGCATACCGGTATTTAGTAATTGTATAGCGTTGAGATATTAATTTAAAGGAAAATTTTTAATGATATCGGTACACCGGTGTTTCAGTAATTTTTAATCGTTAATTCTAATTATATATATTTTTTATAATTAAGATCAACGGTTAAAAATTACTGAAATACTGGTATACCAGTACATTTGAAAATTTTCCTATACTGACAGCATAGATTTAAATGAAAATTATTCACGTGAACATCTGAGTATGCAGATCATGGTGAGTAGTTGACCTATGGGCTATGGCGTTATCCGAAGAAAAAATAATAAAATTTTTTGAGAAAATACTCAATTTGGTCCCTGAAGTTACACTCGAGCCTTAATTTAGTTCTTAATGTTTCAATTGCCTCAATTTAGTCCCTAAACTTTTCAAATTATAATCATGTTAGTCCCTGTGGTGGTTTCCATCACAGAGTCATTACCGGAGAGATGACGTGTACAACAAATACCACACTGGACGTCTAACGGATATATTACGTGGCATTTGAAACTTTTGCATCAATTTAGTCCCTAGCAACTATTTAAATCCCTAATTCCTAATTCCATTTGAAACTCCTAAGCTTTTTCTTCGATTTTTACTCCTCTTTTGAGATACCTTTTTATGAAGTTCATACTGGGTAGCAGCAGTAAATCCGCTGGGAGTTCCAGCAACCAACGCTCTAATGGAGGTTAGAGAACCACTCGAAGTAGAGAAGAGAGATTTTCAGAGTGGTGTGGGTATGGGTGTAGACCCGTTTTGAGATGGTCAGAAACATATATAAATTCAGGGAGATCTTTTTTTGGATGTCCAAACTATAATCTAAATGCAAGATTATTCTTAACTTTTTTTAAAGTTTGTAGTATCTGATTCTTTCTCCATCTCCATTAAATCTGTTTGCAGAGTGTTAGCAAGAGGTAGTGTGGGTTGCTTGTTTGGGCTAATGAATTTCATAAAGCCCCAATGACCGGTCCCTTTGACAATAACCAGTTCAGCTCCAAGACCCATGAGGATCACTTTCACAAGATCACAAGCAAGAAGAAAGTGAACCCGGAAGTGAGATTTGACTTACAGCCGGATGAGTACCTGGAGATATAGGAGCAGATTCGAGGAGGGGTTGGGAGATGCTGTGCAACCCATGACTGCAGTGGGCCGTTTGATGGTCCATGAGTTCTACGCCAATGCTTGGGTCACTTACAAGCATGTCAAGAGCGTGAACCCCGACCCAAAGAACTGGTGCACCCTAGTCCACAGGAGGATCTTTGAGTTTGGTTTGGAGAGAGTGAGGAACATGTTTTAGTTACCTCCGACCAGAGAAGACCCTCACTCTTACACTCACAAAATCAACAGTGATCAGAGATTGGACCATATCCTCAATGATATATGCCTTCCCGGAGCACAGTGGAGGCGTGACGCTAAGCAGCAACCATACCAGTTAGGGAGGCATAATTTGAGGCCGGTTGGTAGAGAGTGGTTGGAGTTCATTCAGTGCTCTATCATTCCTACAAGTAACTGGTCTAAGGTTACCATTGACTGAGTCGTGATGATTCATTGCATTATGCTCGGTAATTCGGTGGGGGTGCATCATGTGATTCCTCATGAGCTGTATAGCATTGCCGCGAAGGCATCCACCTCTGCCAAGCTGGCCTTTCCCCACCTCATCTTCCGTCTGTGTGATGCCACTTGAGTACGCATTGATCGTGATACCCCTATTGACATCGAGAGGCCGATCACTAAGAGGGGTATGGAGTATGCTAGAGAGTACGCCTGAGTACTGCCTCAGGAACTAGTTCCTCCTCCTCAACAGGAGCAGCTTGAGATGCCTCAAGGATACTATTTTTCTCTACGGGACTATTGGGATCAGCTGACAGCATCCATTGGGCAGCTGACATCTTCAGTCGATCAGTTAAGGATGGATCATGAGGGTCACTCTGCTCTCCTTCAGCAGCTTGTGGATGAGCAGCAAAGTCAGCCACGAGATATGGACCAGCTGTGGCAGGATTTTGGAGCTTCCAAAGGATTTCCAAGATGGAACAGCCACCATGACTGAAGTGGTTGAGTTTCTTTATTTGCTATTTGATAAACCCCATTTTTAGGGTTTATCTTGTGCTTAATTTTAGGGAATTTTATGACCTTTTACCCACATTTATTCAATGAAATAGCACGGTTTTATGATTGTCTTCTAATTTGTGCTTAAGTGTGAAAATATGCTTTTTAGGCCCTTAATTGCTAATTTTGATTCACCTTTAATTCTACTAGATGCCTTGATGTGTGTATTAGTAATTTCAGGTTGAAAAGGCTAGGAATGGATCAAAGAAATGGAGAGGAAAGCATGCAAAGTGGAGAAATCATGAAGAAACAAGGATTTGGGATGCTGAGATTGACGCGCACGCGCAACAAACACACACGCATGAAACGATGAGGTCGCATGGCGACGCGTACGCGTACATGACGCGTATGCGTGGATGGCAAATTGTCAAGCGACACGTACGCGTGACCCACGCGCACGCATCGGTGTTCACACGTAACCCACTTAAAGTGAATTCACTGGGTGTGATTTATGGGCTTCCCAGGCCCAAATCTAACTCATCTCTGATCCTATTTAACCCAAGGACTGAAAGGGAATCACAACTTTTGAACACATTAGTTTAGTTTTAGTTTAGTTTTGGAGGGAAAGTTAGTTTCTAGAGAGAGAAGCTCTCTCTTCTCTCTAGAATTAAGATTAGGATTAGGTTTTAGTTCTCTTCTCTTAGATCTAGATCTACTTCTTCTCTTGCTTCAATTTTCCTTTTGCTTTATGAATTCTTATGTAGATCTTCATTTACCTTTCAATGCAATTTATGATTCTCATGTCTTTTCATGTTTGATTTGGTTTTCTATTATGGATCTATTGCCTTTGTAGTTAGATCTCTCTTTAATTCTTGCAATTCATGTTGTTTACTTTTATTGCCTTCTATGTGTTTGTTGAAATGCCTCTTTTAGTTATGAGTTAGATTTTGTTCCTCTTGGCCTAGGTAGAGTAATTAGTGACTCTTGAGTTGTCTAATGCCTTTGTTGATTGATGATTAGAAGTTGCTAGTTGATTTGAATGCCTCTAAAGCTAGTCTTTCCTTAGGAGTTGACTAGGACTTGAGGAATCAAATTGATTTGTCCACTTGACTTTCTTCCATGGTTAGAGGTTAACTAAGTGAGAGCAATGGACAATTGTGGTCACAATTGAGGAGGATAACTTGGATAGGACTTCCAATTCTCATACCTTGCCAAGAGCTTCTTAGTTATTAGTCTATTTCTTTTGCCATTTACAATTCTTGTTTCCTATCTCAAAAACCCCAAAGATACTTCATAGCCAATAACAAGAACACTTTATTGCAATTCCTAGGGAGAACGACCTGAGGTTTGAATACTTCGGTTATTATTTTTAGGGGTTTGTACTTGTGACAAACAAATTTTTGTATGAAAGGATTATTTTTGGTTTAGAAACTATACTTGCAACGAGATTTCATTTGTGAAATTCTATACCATCAAAAATTCATTCATCACTATTTTTCCTATTTTCTATTTTTCAGTTATTATATCTTACTTTCTGGTATTTGTTTAAATCCTATGCATGAGTAGTAGTATTCTTAGTTTTTCTAGCTTAGTTAATTAATTTAGTATTTTATGTTTATTTTGAAAGTTGTCTTATGTATTGCTCACCAAGCTTGAAAAAGAAAAAGAAAAGAAAAGTGATATAATGCATGAGAACTTGAGAGTTATATATTCTGAATTGTCCTATTGATCTTGATGTAGTGATATTATCTATGGTTCTGGATGTATGAGTAGAATAATGCATATTTGAATTTGGAGTTATGGTTGTTGATTACTAAAGTACAAGAATTTAAAAAAGTATTTTGAATTCTCTGAATTAAATAAGAATTTAATCCTTGAAACAAAAGAAACAGCAAAAAAAAAAAAGAAAAAGAAAAATAAAAAGAAGAGCAAGGTTCAAGGCTCTGAGCATCAATGGCTAGGAAGGTTTAGTATGATCAAAAGATCAAAGAGTTGTTTTCCTAGCCTTATGCTTGTGGTGTGAATGTGTTAAGTAAATCTTAAGACAGAACACTTAGAGTTGAGACCAAGTGCCAATAAAGAGTATGCCAAAGGCTCTGAGCACCACTGACTGGAAAAAATTAAAAGAAAAATTTAGAACTCAAAGAGTTCCTCTAACTAAGTGCTTGTGGTGTTTTTATGTCAAGTAAAACTTGAGACAAAACATTTAGAGTCACGGCTAGGTTCAAGGTGCAAAGCACCAAAGAAGAGAAACTGCTAAGTTCAAGGATTAATCATCCGGATTCTAGTTCTAAAGGATATTAACAATCCTGAACTTCAAAGGATAGTGAGATTTCAAAACTACTCAGGGTCATAGTGTCATCAATCCCATTCAGAGAAGAGACAAGGCTTAATTGAAAACTCAGTTCTTAGGCAGTTCCACTTCTCACCTTAATTTAGTTTTTGGTTGTGAGGACAAGAACAATTCAAGTTTGGTGTTGTGATGAGTGAGCATCTTTTCATTATTTTCTTATTTTTTTTATATGAATTTATTGAGATTTTAGTATTTGAAGCCTATTTGGATGCTACTTTGAGTCATTCTATTATTTTGATTGTTTCAGGTGAAGTTTGGATCAGCCTGACAGAGTCTAGGCAGAAGAAAAGAGAAGAATTTTGATTCAATTGAGCTGGCACTAAATGCCACACCTGAAATTTACCGTCCAACGTGCAGCCATTCTGTCAAGCTGGCACTAAATGCGGACGCCAGGTGCCTCATAACGTGTGCAAGCTCACTGCCTCATGGGGCGCTAAATGCCGAGCCTGACGTTTAGCGCCAAGAAGACTGTAACACCAAGGAACCTTTCTACCTCAAATTGGTGCTAAACGCCGAATTCGGCGTTTAGAGCCAGCACCGTGAATTTGGATTTTAAGGAAGGCTTTATTGTAGAAAGATTTTGTTATTAATTAGTTTTATTTTATTTTCTTTTGATTATTATTATTTCAAAACACAATCTTTTAGGTTTAGAATTTATTAGTTTATTTTATTTTCAAATCAAAGTAGGTTAGATATAAAAGGGAGAAAATTTAGCCCTTCGAGTCTCTCGGCTTCTCTTGTTCTCATTCTAGTTTTCACATATTTTCGAACCCTAGTTTTCTCTTTGACCCATGAGCAACTAAACCTCCTGTGTTAAGGTTAGGAGCTCTATTTATTCTATGGATTAAAACTATTGCCACTCTATTTAATTAATTTATTAATTCAATTTCAAGGATTACTTTCGTTCTTCATCTCATGAATCTGAGTGTATTGGAAAATAACTCTTGTTCTACATGAATTCTTGTTGATTCTTGGAAAAGTTATCGCACTTGAATACTAGCTTGAAAGTAAATTCCTCTTAAATCACTAATTTCTTGGACTTAACGGGATACGTGACATATAATCCTCTTATATTTGGATAATTATGGTTTTTGTGACTAATAATCTAGAATTGAACCTAACCCTCTAATCTATATTAAGTGACCAAAGAATTGACGGTTAATTAGGTTAGAGGAGACTAAATCACTAAGAAATTAGGGTTTAGTCAATTACACTTTTCCATGAATAGAATCTTGCATGATTAAAAATAGTTGGTAAGAAATATAAACTTGGAAAATAAACATCTTTCAAACCTTGACTATTCATTCATACATTTCTCACACCAAATTTACTATTTGAATTTTTGAATTCCTAGTTTACTGTTTAATGCAATTTAAACCTCAAAACACTCTTTTCTGTTTGTCTGACTAAGTGAATCATTCGACTATTGTTGCTTGGTCCATCAATTCTCATGGGATCGACCCTCACTCACCTGAGGTATTACTTGGTATGATCCGGTTTACTTGCCGGTTCAGTTGTAATTTTGAAATATTGCACCAATTCTCACCCCCGAAGCATAACTTCGGTCCAGAGCCTCCTAAGCCCATGACGCCAGCGTTGCCGCCAAGGATAGCTTGCAGTCGTCGTCGAAGCTGTGTTGACGAAGATAATTCACCATTGCATCTTCCTGTTTTGTGTTCTCCTCTGCATTTCTATGTTGATTGTTTAAGACTTGTTTAAGACTTCTCTACTCTTCGTTGACTTTGAATTAATTTGTATAATTGATTGATTTCTGTGTTGTTTGTGTATGGATTCATACAATTGATTGGTTGATCTGAATCTGAATTTTTAGTATGTGATTTGAAGATTAATATTATTTTTTGTTAAAATTTCTGTTGAAATCCAAAAATCTGAGGGCCAGATTTTACCTCTCAGATTTGTGTTTATAAACAAAATTGTCAAACTTTATTATCAAATCGGACCATCCGATTTCTTATTTCTACATTAAAAAATTACTCAACTTATCCACACTCAGTGACAGATCTAGAAAATTTTGATAGTGGGGGCAAAATATATATAACATGATAATTTTAAGCTTTAATTACTCTGTTGGTCCCTATAGTTTTACAAAATTTTCAATTAGGTCCCTATACTTTTTTTTCCTTTTAATTGGGTCCTTGCACCAAATTTTTTTTAATTGGGTCCTACACTTTTTTTCCTTTTATTTAGGTCTTTATACCAATTCTTTTTTTTTAGTTGGGTCCCTATAAAATTAAGCTAATTACTACTAAGAGGGACTTAATTGAAAAAAAAAAATTGGCATAGGGACCCAATTAAAAAGAAAAAAAGTATAGGGACCTAAATGAAAATTTCACGAAACTATAGGGACCAACAGAGTAATTAAACCTAATTTTTATAATAAAAATATTATGCTTACATAAAAAATTAGCTATCAAATTATCTATTATGAATTTGTATATAAATATATATATTAGTTAACTTACTTTCAATGTATATTTTATATTTCAAGATTTATTTTGTACAAGTAATTATTTTTTATGTATACATAATATAATTTGTTGGTATAATTATATTTTGTTATTATAAAATATAATTAATCTTCAGAATATCTAATTAAAAATTAAGAAACTAAAATAGTAATTTAAATAATAACATATAGTTTAGAATTTTATTTTTTTATATTTCATATTTTGAAAAGATCGAATAATATTTCATTGGCAACACAATCAAAATGTCTCATATATATATATATATGTTGTTAAACAATTATTTACAAACATTTAAAATTCACCTTTCATACAATTAAATCTGACTTTAATGATATTCACAGTTGAAAAGTTCATTCAATTAGTGTAATCTTTATAAAAAAAATTAAAATTAATTTCAAAAAAAAATATCAATGGATAGATAATATTCTTTCAAGTCAATTTTTAAGAAAGAACACCAATCTCATTTAAATTTGAGAATTTATCATTATAATGCACATCTAATATAAAGTTTTTAAATTGACTATCAAGTGTCAAAAATTGAATAAAAATTTATTGTGGGGTCAAATTTAATAATTTAGTAGGGACAAATAAATATTATTATGCACTATTCAAAAAAAATTCCAAATTATAGTCCGGGCGCTTGTCCCCAATATAAGTAGATCCGTCTCTGTCCACACCAATGAATAACACAATATATTTTTCAATTTCTAAAAAAATTAACGATAAAGTGCATAGGAATAATTCAATAATATGTATGCTAAGTTGAGTGGAACATTTGTCGAAAGAAATCTTAATCGGGTAAATGAACAATATATTTTTACACATTTAGTTAAAAATGTTAATATATTTTATATGTTATATTTTATTTTGTTATAGTTTAAATATGATTATT
>NC_029794.2:89842192-89866096 GCF_000816755.2 Arachis ipaensis
ATTATATGAAATTTATTTTTACATAAATTTCACTAGCTTTTAATTTTGTCTTTTGTTAATTGATATGTTATTTTATGTTTTTTTCCAAATAGTTTTGGTTTTAGTTTATCTTGACATCACTTTCTTTTTTTTTTTTGCAGTTTTTTGCCCTACCAGCAAAAAGGACGAGGCTCACTTGCGTACAAACCCTATGATCCAATGTGTGGCCTGAGGATAAAAGCATCGGAAGCGTGTGGAAATCTCCTTCGCTCTTAGATTTCAGTCAGATCGTGAGAATTGTTCTGTCATGGAGGGAATGTTGCATAGACTAAAAAAATTTTCAATTCAGTATTATTTCATAAGGATCTATCTTCATGTCCGGGTTGAGGTACAAATACATCAACGCATATGTGGTCAGTGAAATTGTGAAGAGTGCGACAGAATTTACCATCAATGACTGGCTTAACACTAAAAGAAATCTACGTATTGTAGGAGAGCATGTAGAAAATCTTGGACAAATTTCATCTTGTGTAAATGGCATGATGTGTCCTTCAAGAATAGGATACTGATTACAAATATAGAGAGAAGTTATGTAAGATAACATTGGCAAACCGATTTTCAATGTGCCCGACTTCGTAGATGGTGGGAATGAAATATCGCTTTTCATGATGCGAGAGGTAATGAACTTTTATTTGAAGGTTGTGTAGTGTTTGGAGGCAGCATGGAAAACGAAACTACACTTGAAATGCTTGTATTGAAAGCATTGGGTTGTGACGCCAAAAGCAACCTCTGTATTGTAGGAGGGCAGGTAGCAAATTTTGGGCAAGTTTCATCTTTTGTGTAAATGGTGTGATGTGTCCTTCAAGAATAGGATAAAGATTACAAATGTAAGAGAGGAGTTATGTAAGGCAACACTGGCAAACCAATTTTCAATGTACCCGATCTCGTCGATAGTGGGAATGAAATCCCGCTTTTCATGTAGGAAGAGGTAATAAAATGAAGTTTTTTTAAAGGTTGTTAGTTTTTGGAGTTCGCATGGGGAAGGAAACTACGCTTGAAATGGTTGTTTTGAAAGCGTTGGGTTGCGAAAAGAGTTTTTTGCTTTTGTTTTGTATTTTTATTTTAACAAAATAAATTTTATTTTTAACTTTTCACATTCTAAAAAATGTAATTATTTTTAAATTATTTTACAAAATAAATTTGCCTAGGTTTTTAAAGTAAAGGGCTTGTTGTTATCTACTAAATCGATGTATGACTTGGCCTGACGACGATCAAATCTTTCGTGGCCTTTGAACACAACATTCAAATAAGGGGAGAGGGATACAAAACGATATTTTTTGGGTCTAGTGGGCACGGAGCAAACTATAGCGGATGCACATCGGATCACAGTCATCAGACCCTCTCTGTGGGCCATTCTCTGCCACACAAGTCTTGTCCGGAGAAGAAAACTCTTTACATAGCGCACAGAGCAAAACTTATTTATATAGGGATCCCACATTGTACTTCCAAATTTGCCTACTCTATATCTTCTCCCCATTCTGTAGTTCCTAACTTCTGTTGCTATGTTTTTGACTATGTCGTTAGTAATGGAAGATGGAAAAGTTGTGCCGACCGATTCTCAACTCCCTGAAGAAGAAAATGTGTAACTTCTCTAACCAAATAGGGATTCTTATTTGGCACTCCCACTCCCAAAAACATGTGAATATTTATTCCAAACTAACATTCTTATTCTTCTCTATAGGTTGGTTCCCTTGACTCAGTGCCCGACCAACGCACAATCAGCCCCCAACGTTGGAATCATCGACGTCAACCCAGAGTTGCCAGTCAACGCGGCAAGAATTGTAAACCCTTGGAAACCCGTATTGATTTGTTATTCTTGTAGAAGATGTTTCAGTAATAGAGCTAAGATCTTTTGTGTGTGATTTGTTTAACATAGCAGCCAGTTGAGGGAGTTAGAACTACTAGTGAGGGTCAGCAGGGCAGAGCCGGCGTCATCTCTGATGTTCTCTAGAACATCCTGCCCGTAGTTGAGGATCGTGCTTGACGCCATTGTTTCATCACTTATTTTAGTAGGGTCAAGGGGGTTTGCGTGGAACAAAATATAAACGGTGATTATCCATGAAGTGTACATGGGGGTGGCACAAAAGTTTTAAACTTTATGATAAATTTTGGTTAACACTTGGGTCCCAATACATGTAGTGTACATTATATGGGAGTGTGACCTTGTAGGGCCCTTTTTAAGCGAAACTAAATTTTTATCAAATCCAATCGAACGAAGTTTGTGTGATGTATTTGTGTCTTCCGTGAACATGCACACTCTCAATTACATGTGTCTTCTTCATGCCTTGCACGATTAAAATTAGTGGAAACCATTAAGAAAAGGTTTTTTTTTGTACGCAGAGGATCGAGTCTAGATTACTTACTCTAGAAGCACACCTGGGTGAACTTCAGGGTTTGCTAAAGGTGTGAAATTCAAGTGGTGCGACCCCGTTGATCGTGACTTCAGGAACCACCACCATTGTGTTAGCCTTTGCGGGAAACAATCACGATGTTGGACAGTTACAGGCCGGCCCTAACAAGGGAACTACTACCAAAGCAACATGTCAAAGGGATCAGAAAAATCAAACCTACACCTACCTAATCAATGTAGCTAACAAAGAGAAGGGTATTATTGAAAACAATTTCGATTACATGTGGAATGTGATAATCCCCAACTCCCCTGGTTATGATGATGACGTTGTCATCGATGAAAACATTTCTACCCAACCTCTGGTTATTGGTGTTAGGCACATGACACTACAATCTGGGACTATGATGCGTTGGGGAGTTGGCACACCTAAGTTGAGCCTTGGTGGGAACACTACGCACCCCTATATTGAGCAACGGTCGACTGATAAGGTGTACACAAATGACTCCTAAGTTTTCTCTATGTCTTCTAGTTGTCTTACATATTTTTTACTACCACCCCTCTAGCACTTGATTTAAGCTAATTTAATAGCAGATCATGCAGGCATTTAGTGACCTCTTAGGTTTTCAATAACTTGACTACACAAGTGTCGTCTGTGAGGTGTTCTCACATTCAGCTACACCCTTGCGTGCAAACAAGAACCTAAAGTGGAGCAAGTAGTTCCCTTGTCAAATCAGCCCCATCATTTGATAGCTACAGTTGAAGTTACAAACCAGATCCAACCAGAGTCGGCAAAAAAGTCGATAACCCGACCAAGTCAGGGCAGGACAAGGGTCAAGCATCCTGAACTCATCTCAAGGCTTGACTCCCCTATCTTTCTCATACCCATGGTAAAAATTGAAAACTGTGCATACCTTAATCACGTAGGTGTCGGTATGGTCTCTGATTCGTTGTAATTTTCTTATTGATTGCAGAGCCATGAGATGGTCTTCGACCCAACTGCTGATATGGATCTAATGTAAGACGAGTACCGCATCACTGCTTACATCTATGCCAAGACAGATGATCTTAAGTAAGTTCCTCCAAAATTTTTTATTGTTTCAATTTTTTGATTGCCAGACTATAAAGCCAAACCCGGTTTGAGTAATTTAATGAACTCCACTATGTCGCAGTGAGGTACTCTTCAAATTTTATGAGTTGGAGGTCGTTAGGGGCATGTTCCACTCTCTGATCCCAAAATTCGTGCCCTACTCTAATGTAAGTAATTCCAACTAAGTAGAAATAACAAGCTTATTTAGGTACTTTGTTGGTGATGGCTAGCATCTTGTTGTTGGTTAATGGCTTCCTCATATTTTCTATGTTAGATTGTGAACATTGTTGTCATGTTTGCTTCTCTGAGAGCATCAAGAGCCACTCCTATTTGCTTTTGGTTCCTCCCAAGTCCCTTCGCCATTGATGTGATAGTTAAAAAACACCTGTGTCAATGGAAGTCTACCACAATTAAGCTAGAGAAGGTATAACTTAACGAACTTTGCTTTCATATTCGGATTCTCTAATGTTAGGGTGGTAGCGGATGTGGGAATTTCTAATTTTGTGTACATGGTAGGTGATAATCCCCATATGGTGAACCCAGCCATTTATGGTACATCATGGTGGTCTACGTCAAACAAGGCAAAGTTTACTCTTTGGATATCACCAAGACTGATGAAAACATGCAGCGTAGAGAGCGCAACATGCGCACAATCGTAAGTTTGTTGCCCTTTCTCATAGTTTTCTAATGACTTGGTAACTTTTGTGTAGTGTGTAACTACTTTGCCAAGCAACCTACCATGATAACGTATTTCATGTAAATGATAACCTTATCACAAATTTTCAAGCAAGAGCAGAATGCTGGCAGTTTCACAGAGATCTCCCCTTATCCTACAAGTTAGGGAGCTATTAATTATCCCAAAGGAATGCCCAGCCTACCTGACGAACTGATTTTTTATCGGTAAAGAATTTTTATAAAAATAATCACGTTGTAGGTATAGCTTTTAAACCAACAAAGAATCCTTTCGTACAAAAACTTTGGTTGTCACAAGTAACAAAACCCAATAAAATTTATAACCGAAGTATTTAAACCTCGGGTCATCTCTCAAGGAATTGCAGGGATGTGTATTTATTATTGGTTATGAGTTTTCTAGGAAATTTGGAGTTTGGGCGATGGGCACAGAAAATAAATAATTATAAATTAAAGTAATGAAAATTAACAAGAGATTTTATGTAATTAAAATAAAAAGCCTTGAATGAAAGAATGATTAATTGGAAGTTCTATCCTTGTTGGATTTTCTCAAGTGTAGTATCAAAAGGTTGTTATTTTCACTTAGTTAACCCTTACTAAAAAAAGGAAAGTCAAGCAATTGAGCTAAATCTTATTTGCAAATCCTAATCCTCTCCCTTGCAAAGGTCTAGCGTTAGTAAATACAGAATTAGCCAACAACTTCCAATTTAACTAATCACTTGAGCATTCCAACTCAAGTGTCTCCTTTTAATCAACCCCAAGTCAAGTTGGGAGTCTATTCTGCAATCTTGCATGCCAATTTCACATACATATTTAAGGGGTAGAAAGAAGACATACTAAATGACTAAATAAATACTTGAGGATAATCAAACAAATAATGAGGTAAATAGAAAAATACTCTTTGCATTAATAAATTCTAAAAATAATCCAATTGTAACTCTGACCAAAGATTACGGATATGGAAGAGTAAGGGAATACAAAAACAAAATAAATAAGATAAATGAAAATTAAAGGAGTAAGAAAATAGGAAACAAACTAGAATAATAAAGACTTCACGGAGGTAGTAATATCCAACTCAACAGCATGAAAGTAGGAATCCTAATTCCTAGAGAGAGGAGAGAGCCTCTATCTCTAAAAGCTACATCTAAAAACCTAAAATTATGTGAATGAAAGTTGTATCTATGAATGGATTGATTTGCCCACTTTATAGCCTATAATCTGTGTTTTTTGGGCCGAAAAATGGGTCAAAAACAGCCCAAAAATCGCCTCCAGCAATTTCTGGTACGTACAGGTCGCTGCAAAGTCACACGGGAGCGTCGTCCACGTGTTAGCGTGGATTGGGTTTTTGCCAGGTCACGCGTCTGCGTGATCCACGCGTGCGCGTCGCCTGACTTTGGGGCAGCTATAATTAATTATATATCGTTGCGAAGCCCCGAACGTTATCTTTCCAACGCAACTGGAACCGCGTCATTTGGACCTCTGTAGCTCAAGATATGGTCGATTTAGTACCAAGAGGTCTCGACAGCTTTAGCAGTTCCTTCAGTTTCTTGTATTCCTTCCATTTTTGCATGCTTCCTTTCCATCCTCTAAGCCATTCCTGTCCTGTAATCTCTGAAATCACTTAACACATATATCAAGGCATCGAATGGTAATAAGAGAGGATTAAACATAGGAAATTTAAAGGCCCAGAAAACATGTTTTCAATTATAGAACAAGACTAGGAAAGAATTGTAAAATCATGCAAATCATATGAATAAGTGGGCAAAGACTTGATAAAAACCACTCAATTGAGCACAAGATAAACCATAAAATAGTGGTTTATCACTACCAGATAGGTGTTTTTACGATTTCTTTAGTTATTGAGTATGACATGTGCTACTATTATTGCCAAACCAGTAATTAGTTTACTAGTTAAGGGTTCTAACATGTTATTTCTGTCAAAACCAGCAACGATTCCAATGTGTGGCGCCTTTACTGGCTGCTGAATGATGGGTTACTTGACCATAGGAGGCTTGGTGTCATGATGAACGGAAAGGTGAAAATGAAAACTGAAACAACTATCATCTTAATTCTCTGAATGGAACTAGAAGAAGCAGGCTGTGGATCAGGAGGCAGAGAAGTTGTAGTGCACCCTCATGCGCGCTCATGACTAGACTCCATGGCCATGGACACATGCAACATGGCCTTCTTGTATGTGCATGTGTTATGAACGGTTATAATGGTTTGTAAAATAGGTTAGTAAGGTATGCTATATATATAGCCAATCTGGTCTTAATTGGGTGGTAAAGTGTGGAAATGAGTGGTGCCTCCACTATGGCATGAACACCCATATCAATATATTACTCTTTTGCAATGAAGGTGGATAAGACCGAATCCTTTTGACTATATTACTTATGTCTAGTGTCTAGGCTAACTTAGGGTGGTATTTACAATATCAAGCATGGGTGTCATTGTGATTATATTTATTTAAGTTATGTGTTTAAGTTAAGAACAATGTGATGAACTCTATGTTTATGTGATGCCTATCTTTATATTACATCCATAGGAATATTGTCTCATGTATAACTTGTGCAAGATAGACTGTAATCTAGCTTGATCCCTT
Organism: Arachis ipaensis; assembly: GCF_000816755.2. Taxonomy (NCBI): domain Eukaryota; kingdom Viridiplantae; phylum Streptophyta; class Magnoliopsida; order Fabales; family Fabaceae; genus Arachis; species Arachis ipaensis. The sequence goes on from NC_029794.2 coordinate 89,848,961, forward strand.
CTGTCTGGCTACATTTTTTTCTATCACTTTTGTGGGTGTTCATGCATTAACATGATGTTGGAAGGTACACATGTCTCCAAGTTTTGTATCCTGATGTGGCTGTTCTTTTGTTATCCACGAAGAAGGCATCGGTATTTCATTCAGAAATGCTTAGTGGATTACGACCTTCCCCTTTGAGGATAAATTATCGCACTGTGTGACGTATTCAAAGAATATTATATTTGGTGCTAAGAAAAAAATAAAGTAGAAGTAAAGCATGGTGTGAAAAGTTACAAGAATTTATTTATATAATCAAATATTAAAGCCTCATGTGATCTGATCATGTGGAAATCTCTTTCACAATCATCATCACAAATGATATTAATTTGTTCGAGGGCACTAGTTTAAATTAGTCATTTTAATTTAGAGCACTAGTTTAAACAGTAAGTTTGGTATGGAAGCCCGCACACGTCTAACTGGATATCATCTAATCATTTGAATTAAACGTAAAATATGAGTTCACATGTGAGTATTTTTGAAACAAATATTTAAGGCTATTTCGTTCTTGAAATACTTTCTAGAATGTTATTTGGTGTGAAGTTTACCCTTGTTTCTCTTATTTAGTGTTAATATAAAGTTTAGAGTGTTAATTCCTATCAAATCTACTGTATCTAAAAATTAGTATGAAATTATTTTTCGTGAGATTGGATTTAGAATACAAATTCGAACAATCTTTCTAAAGTAAAAACATTATACACATTTCGAGCTCAATTTTTAACTATGTATTAATATATAACTTGTGGGTATCAAGTTACTTTGCAATGAATAAAATATCTCAATATTTATGCTGATCCAAACCCTCCAATATTGCTTCGCTGCTCGAAAAAGACAAACACACCATTGACACCAATATCTAGAAAAGCAACCCGCCTTCCTCTTAGAACCTCATCTGTGACAAAATGGATGATGCATAAACTTATAAGTGTTTATAATGAACATTCTTGTTGTGATGTGATCATAAGCATGTATCAGCAAGAAAAAGAAGAAATCCAGTATACAAGCCTAGTTGTAAGAAAACTCCCACCCTCAAATACATAGCCCCTTCTGAATTCCACTAGGATAGAGCTAAAGTTTGAGATTGTAATTTTATCATTTTTTATCAACGTGAGACAATTATGTAGCTAAACAAATGCTTTCTATCAACTATTTCGAATTCCAAATATTAACTTCAAAACATTCATGAAATTAGCTAATGCAATGGGAAAATAAATTCAGGAAATGTATCCTAACTTGTAAGAGTAAAATTCAACTAACTTGACAATATTTATAGCATATAACCTGCAGTAGTACTTGTTTAATACCTAATCAATTCATAAATAATAGAGAAATGACACCTTATTATAGCTTACTTGAAGCTTGTGCAACATTGCCTTATAATTCTTCTCTGATAGATAGTTGAAGCTTTTGCTGCCTATCTTTCAAAACTTGCAAATTAAGATTAAGAGATAATATAATTGTCTGCCAATGTATTGATTATAAAAACCATAATAATACTATATACCTCAAAAAAAGCAGTTTCTCCTCTGAGATACTTCTTTATTTTCAGATCTAACTCATAAAAAATGTGCTGATAAGCAAAACATAATGTAAAGTGTAAAAAATAAAAGTACATAACAAAATTCACAACAAACATCCCCGTGAAAATTTTACAAAATTCTGTTGGACTAGCCTTCTAATATAGTATACTTTGAATAAGGCTCGTTTTTCGTTGCCACATTCGGATAATGAGTCAGCATATTAGCTAAATGCAGCACCAAAGTAATCAAAGCACGCCAGTCTCTCACAAACAAATACTTAACTATATGAACTAATAATACGCATATGAGCTACGCCCAAATTTAAAAGTTCTGAACATCAAGTGGTGTGTACCAAAGTTACTACAGCTAGTCAAGGCAAGTTCAGCCGTAAGAAGCGACAATATTCCCATGTACTAGTACCATTAAAATCAACATGTGCCACTCCGAAACATCTCAAAGGTCGCCAAGAGAAACAGCCTCCGAGTTGTTGGAAGGAGCATCTTCTTGCAGCACCTGCATGAAAAATACTTAGTCACATTTCAACCGAGGACATGGACCTAGTGTTCATAGATTAAATGTAATCTACCACAATAAAGAATGGGCCCATGCAGCAGAAAAGAAATGAAAACCTAATCATCTTTACCTGTGTGCGTCGAACTCTTTTCTTCACGCTTGCATCCGGTTGGCCTCCCACCTGACCCGCATAATTTGGACAACGGGTCCTTTGGTGACCGAGTCAGCCACAGTTACTGTACTTATGTCTTTTTTTCCCGGTCGATGCAAATGCCTGACTAAACGACTAGTACCCTTTGTTGTCACACAGATGGGGTCCTTCACTCCTTGTTCCTCCACCATTACTCCAATGTGTTTCGCATGCCTAAGGTCGCTCTTAATTTCCAGGCATACTGTGTCAGTTAGTACCTTATGTGAGTAGTACTTGAAGTCCTCATCTTTCATGCATGCAACCCGGCCTAGTCGTGTGCATAGCTGAGCAAAAGCTCCCAACTTAGACCTATACGTTGTTGTTTGCTCCTATGTTTTATTTTCAGTGCAAACTAAGCCATAGTGTAACTTTGCTGTCTTCGACCATCTGCGGAGCACAAGCGTATTAGGAATGACAGTATAATCCAACCACACTAACACAGCTAGTATGTGGAGACAGGGGAGTTCAAATGATTCCATTCTCATGCAGGTGCAACTGAATTTATTACCGATAGTTTGCCTCAAAATCTCCCACTTCTTTTCTGGCCTACGGTATTTTTGAACAACATATACTTTACCATCAGTGTTTTTATTGTGTCCCATATATGTGAATTCGAACACACCTTTTAAGAGTCTCATGAAATCTCCAAAACATCTCCTGCATGTACTTTGCCCACCCATCCTTCTCAAGCCCAACAAACTCAGTTTGCAAGACCGGTGTCCCATACCATGAACAAAATTCAAGCCTGTCCTCATTGTCTTCCAAAAAATCAATGCATCTTTGAAAGTTCGTGACAAATTCAAGGACCCCAAACCTACTCTCCACAAACCTACCCTACTTGGCATGTAGAGATTCACAACGGGACATTGTCCTTATGCTTGTGAAAAACGGCCACTGATGTATGTTATCGCCCGTGCAGTTTTTTTTTTTTGCGGTATAAATGCTTCACCCATTCGACTTCTCTAACCCCACACTCATCCAGTATCGCCTCCCATTGAGCCTTGAACTCCTCAACCTCCATGTCCGCAAGCATGCAGTGTCTAAATAGTTGGGTTGAATCGTGAGTCACATATATTGGAGGTGTCTAAATAGCTTGGTGAATCATGAGTCACATATATTGGAGGTCGCAATACAAAGCAAATGCCAAGTACATAGCCTATGATGGGTTTCGGGAGATACATGACGTATAGCATTTCGCAACGAGGTATCTTCATCTGTGATGACTGCCTTAGGGGCCTTTCCTTCCATGCATACCAAAAACTGTTGCAAAACCCAGATGTTGGACTCTTGTGTTTCGCACGAGACCATTGTACATCCAAAGACACAGGTTTGTTGTGGTGGTTAACTCCCAAGAACACAACAAAAGAAAAATTGTACTTGTTTCGGCCGTAAGTAGCATCAAAGGCAAGAACATCTTCGAATATTGCATAGTTGAACTGACTGCGCCCGTTGCTCCAAAATAGGTCACAAAGATTGTTTTCAAACCCAACCCTGTACCTTTAAAACATTCTACTATCTACACGAGATACACCTTCCAAGTATCGAATTGCAGCACTTACATCTCCATTTCGCATTTCTCTTTGTCACCTCACCTCATTATACATGTCCTGCTTTGTGAATGTCACAAGGTTGAAACCCCCAACCTATGCCGCAAAGGATTCATATATTTTAGGAATGTTGATACCAACATCCCTCATACTAGTCATTTGGGAAATCTTTACATCAGATATCCTCCTGTGTGACCTCAAGTAATCAACGTTCTTGCCAGATGCGAGTTCATGATTATGCTCATCCACAACCGAGACACGTACCATTTGCCACTCCCATCTTTTCTCTTTATCCACATCTCATCAAGGCAACTACAACGAGTCACAATCTTCTGCTCCCTCTTTCGATTAACCATCTCTAGCCATTTCTTCTCCCGATACCCTTGCCTATTGCACACAAATATATATCGCATAATATCTCCTGCACTATTTGTTACCTTCCTCCCTTGTCTCGTAGCAAACCCCTTTAATCGACTATAGTTATTCGAAGGACATCATCTGGTCCCACTCCTTCATCTGACTCAAACCTATCGTTACGCCCATCATTCTTGCTTTCATAGTCACCATAGTATTCCTCCACTTCAATTCCCATGTCATATAATGCTTCCTGTATAATTAATAAAATCCATTATTGATCATCGAGGCTAGGGGTGTTCAACAAAACCAGTTTAAACAAACCTAACTTAAACTGAACAAACAGCTTTAAATAAACCAGAATTTTTAATTAAAATCAATAAACTAAAAACTTCACTTTTTGAATAAAACCAGTTTGTTAAAAACTAATTTTTCTGGTTCAATTTGGTTTAAAACCAAATAAAACTGATATCTAATTTCACTGCAATAATATCAAAACTAAGTGTTTTTTATTGTTGGTAGCATAAAATGATTATCATGTGATATACAAGTGTCATAGTTTGTGTTTTAATTTCATGTCTCTTGTCTTAATACATTTTTAATATATAATTAAGGATAATTCACATGAAAACAAATGGCGTCCAATATTACATCGATGTCCTACATCTAAAAGGCTTACATACATGTCTCGTTTTGGTATATAACTATGTAAATCGAAGCAAACAAATTTGATTTACACTCATCTATGATGTGCAGCGATAAATTGAAGTAACTTAATTCGATTTACCAATAAAGAGTACGGTGACATCATTTGAAGCTAGTTGCTTCGAATTAGAGATTTGATAAGCCAGAATAAATCATTACCAACTGATTCGATTTACCATGGAATATTGGGTGTTCAATAGAATGGGACTCACAATGACAAAAAATGTAAGTTATATAAATTCTTCTAGTCTAATAATCTAATAATATATTTTAAGTCCACATGTTTAAACATTACTAGCTAATTAATGACAAATAATAATAAATTATACTTACTTTTTAGTATTTCTCAATATATGTAAACTATGAATGGATAAAAAAATTTCATTAAATCTTTTTAATTTATGAGTACTCATTAACAAATACTAGTTAAAAAATTTAATTAATTAGTACTCATTAATGAGTATTCATTAAATCGTTTTAAAATAATGACTATTTGTATATAATATGCTTCATCAAAGATTTAAGAATAAAAACTTTAGATTAGCTTTCAATTTTTTTAATTTTTTTAGTACTTCGTATACATTGACGCATACTAGAAGGTAACTAAAATTTATTATTTTATTATTAATTAGCTAGCAATATTTAAAAGTGTGGAGTTAAAATCTATTATCAGATTATTAGACTAAAAGAACTTATTTATCTTATATTTTTTTGTGCAGTTCTAGTTCAGTTTATGAAAAAAATTGAACTAAGAACACCCCCTTATTCAGGCCAAATCGAAAACAATGCATATCACATAAAACTAAATTCATTGTATAGCTATGGTTCACAACATCAGAAAAGACTAACCACATCAGCAAATGTTGCTAACACTTGAAGCCAAAATTTAATGTTATACCCGCCAATAACAATTGATTCGATTCATTAACAACACTGCTCTCAACCCTGATTTACTATACACATCAAATTTTCAACAAATGCATCTCACACAGCAGCTGCATCATCAAGAACTAATATTACCATTTAAATTGACAATTATAACAACACATTATGTTAAAAGACATATTATTGCTAAGTTTCCCTTCCCCCAAACACTCTCATCATTCTAACTACAAAGCAATTGTCCTATTTTTCCCTTCAGAACCAACATTTAAACCACAGCATATCTCACCAACTATTTCACATTTAGAGATTAAAGCATAATTTCAAACACTAATATGAATGTACTTGCTCATCCAAACCTACACCGTTGCATTGAACCTAATCATCCCTGCTCATCGCATTCTATTGGCACAATCCCTCTACAACATCGTTGTAGGACGTCATCCTCTCTGAATAAATTCGAATCATTACAACAATTAGCACAATTGGATATACTTAATATGTCGTACACCTTTTCCCTCATTTCACCACGCTAACAACATCTACTTTACAGAATTTAGGATTCCAAAGTGAAACTCACCTATTGCTTCAAATGCGACGCACTTAGTCGCCCTGAGTATTTATCCCACCAACTATATTTGCCCAGCACTGCACCAGCCATGCCAGAAACTATTCAATACCTGGCTACATCAAACCAATGAAACCATTCAATCGACATAAATACAGAAATAGAATACCTCAAAAGCCACCCCGTTGGTAACCCCCCTCTCTGTACTTTTGTCTACTATTGCTCTAATAATTATATTCTTTAGAGAAGACATTTATTTTTTTAAGGCATTGGGAAGGTTTGCCGAAGACTGACTCGAACCGAAAACAAACCCAAAACATAACTACTATTTAAAAAAACACAGTTACAACAAGTATACTCCCTCCTAGTGGAACCTACCTCTGCAATCCTAATGCACATAATCCTATGTCATTCCTTAATTGAATCCAAGGCCCTACTAGATGGAAACCTTGCTATTTCAATAGCATATGAGATGGAGATGACGTCACAAGGAGTTAGCCACTGAAGAGAAGGTCGCTAGAGAGAGAGTCAGCTGTTGGAATCTCTTCAAATTGGCTATTTTCCTTTGGAAGATGCCAGAACTCAACAATGCAATTATGCTCCTCAACATTGTGTTCCTTGGAGGAACATCCTAGATGGCACCAAAATTACACCTTCTTCTTCCTCATACATTTTCCTAACCTTCCAATCTTCCATAACAGCGGACAATCTCATATACCCAATATACTACAAATCTTTTTAGTTGTTACTCTTTTATTTCACTTTTTTTTCTTTTTCAAACCCATCATGCAATTTGGGTTGCAAATTCTCAACCATTAATCAAAAAAAGTTATTCCAAAAAAAAAAACCTATATGAACAAAACCCGTTAGCCAAGAGCCACCACCAGTTTACTCTAATTCAGCTACCTTACCAAATAAGCTTTCTTTCAGGACTACCCTTAGCTGTCTTTTGGGTGTCTTTTTATGGTCTTTTTCGTCATTACAAAATATTAAACATGACAAATTTGTAATTGGCTATCAATTCATACTTGTCATACCAATGTATCAATAAAGCGATTGAAATGCCTGAAAATTTTCCCAAATGTATTCCTTAAATTGAGATGACATATTTGACCTTTGTCTTTTTTTTTATGTATACAAATACGTACATATCTTTGTCTTTGTCTATGCATCAATAATTAGAAATAGAAACCTTTTGGGGTTAATAATCAACCTTGAACCTTGGTACATAATGTGGAGTAGCATAATGATTGCTTCGATACGATTATTAATTTATACATATTGGTATGATATAAAAAGTAGATAAATAAAAATTTGTCATGTGAATTTTATTTATCTATGTCAGTATTTATTTTTTATTTAATTTTTAAAAAATATTAAAAAGCAAAAGGGGTAGAAAATACTTCATAAAATTGAATGGAATCAGTAATAGGAATAAGGTAAAGGATTGGAGTTGCTTTAAATCACTACTAGAAATAGGACTTTTTCGGACGAATTTTGAGACAAAATTGAAATAAATTTCGAACAAATTATAGACAAATTTTTTCTTTCAAACAAAATTGGGATGAATTTTTTTTGTCCCAAAAAGCCTTGTTGCTAATTTAAATTTTGTCTGAAATTTCGTCCAAAAATTTTTTTAGACGATTTTGTGACAGATTTTGAATAGGCATTTATCTGCTAGATTTCTAACTATTATGATGTATTTTAAACAAATTTCAGACAGATTAGCTAACATAAAAATAACGTATTTCAGACAAATTTCAAACAAAAAATATACTTTATTTTAGACAAATTTCTAACGAATTTAGTCAAATATAACAAATTTTTTTCGAACAAATTTTAGACAAATCAAATATTTTTTCAATTAAATTTCAGACAAATTTAATTTAAAAGAATTTACGTATTTGAAACAAATTTCATACAAAACAAAAAATTATTTTTGCACAAATTTTCTACAAATTTAATATAATATTTCAAATAATTTTCATACAAAATAATTTGCTAGTTAATAGATAAATATTTTAGAAAATAAATTGTATTCGATTTGCTTTCTATATTAAGACCATCATAATCATTTTTTTCATATTACATCATTTAAATTATAAACACATAATAAAATCATGAAAAAGTTAATTACCATAAAAGAGTTAAAAAAATATTTATTATTAAAATATTTTTGTCCATAAATGTAATCAAACTAAAATAAAAAAAAAATACTTAAACTAAATGACCATCATAATCATTTTTTTCATATTACATCATCCAAATTATAAACACATAATAAAATCATGAAAAAGTTAATTACCATAAAAGAGTTAAAAAAATATTTATTATTAAAATATTTTTGTCCATAAATGTAATCAAACTAAAATAAGAAAAAAAAATACTTAAACTAAAACAAAGAAAGCCTTTAAAAAGGTCAAATATCATGAATAAAATAAAATATACTAACTAATTCACCTAAAAATTCCTTAATCTAAATCAGAAGAAACATATACTCCAAATATCAATCACTCATGTTATCATCACTAGAGCCTGTCCCAAGCTCATCTTCTGTAGGATTAGACAAGGTTGAAGGAAGTGGGAGATTCAACTTTTTATACAAAGCATGAATTGTCTTTTCAGTAGAACCAATTCTTTTCTGTTGAACTTTAAGTTGACGTCCTTGATCTTTTAACTTGTGCTCAGCATCTTTCAACTTAAGAATTTGCTCTTCATTGATCATTTCTTGCTCCTTTGCTTTTTCGTTCCACATGTGAAGTTCTTGCTCAATATTTAGATTGTCTTTGGATGTCTCTGAACAATTTCTGGAATCCAACTTTGAAGAGAGATCTTAACCAAAAGAATCTAAACCAAAAGCAGCTTTCTTTTTTCCCTTTGTCACAACTTCATTCCAAACAGTATAATCATCTGGTATATCTAGGCTTTCCTTAGATGCCTCAACATCTCCCTCATTATCCAAGGATAAAGCTACTTGAGAAAGTTCGGTCTTTCGCTTTTTGAATTCACCCTACAAAATCAATTCATGTTAATCGCAACTAAATATGTCATGAACAAATACTAACATATAGTGAAAATTAGCAGTTTAAAAAAACAAAAAGAAGAACAAATTAGCATCACATACAATGACTTTCTCAAATCTTTCATCAATCCAACTTTTGTCTTTTTGGTGTGGCATTTAGTATAAACCTCCTGTAGAGAAGGTTTTACTCCCGTAGCTTTCTCCTATAATATAATAGTTTTAATCGATAGGAAAGAAAAAAGAATAAGAAAACATTGCACATAATAAGAACAAGACTATAAATAAACTATTTTTATCTTACCATTCTGCGTGCATGTTCACCCATAGATATGGAACCACCAGTATGCATGAAACTTCCAGTATTTGATGCTCGATTCACAGTATTTGCTGCTGATCAGTTCTTAAATTTTGAATCTGTAGCAAAATAATGTAATAGTTGACACCAAACGGATTCAGGAATATATTTTGGTACATGGTTAGGGTCTTTTGAATAATTGCGTCTCTCCTGATTCATCAACGATCTTAATCGAGCACTCCCTTTAATCTCAAAAATTTGACGAATTCTTGCATTGTGTTGAGGTTCCCACATACAATTTTTCTATAAAAGAAAACAAACATATACATTGAATTACCCACTATGTATAATATCAAAATAACAAAAAAAAAAGATAATAAATACTTACTTTAAATTCAGTAAACCACAAATCTCGTATTTGCTCACTAGCATGTCTCTAGGAAGGGCAGAATTCTGAAAATTTGCTTTTAATGGCATTTGTTACATGACGAACAACAGTACATGGATTAAACCTACTGAACCCCTTAAATGAACTATTTAATTTTTGTTCTGAACCCCTTAAATGAACTATTTAATTTTTGTTATTCAAATTTATTTTGAATTTGTTGTTGTTCAATTGATATCCGTAGGCACATGTACCTACTGAAATCTATTCCAAGTGTTGTTGGTAGTTGCACTTTATTTATTTGTGTTTCTGGTCTAGTTGTTTTCTTATAACTAGTAGAATTAAAATCTCCTGATAATGGAAATTATTTGCAAAATAAGACATGCATTAAGTTCCTTCCCAAATAATATCCATTTCTCCATTTACCCTGTAATTTTGATTCATTGGACTTTTTATAGACATTTCTGCTAAAAAGCTAAAAAATGAAACTGATAAAAATCTATGCCTATTTATTTACTGAACTAACACATCATATCCATATACATGTAATAAAAATTTGACATTTAAGACATCTGTGTATCTGCAATTTTGTACTCTATGTTTAGCAGTGTATTGTATAAGTAAATAATTGGTGCTTGTGCATTTTGACTAATATTATGCAATTATACTTATTTTCTAACAGACATACATGCAATCAACAACATTAGAGGAGATAAGGGTGAACAAGAGAGATGTAAAATAGTGGATGTCTCAAAGACTCCCTCCTAACAGCCTTACGCAGCGAATAAGATGATATGAGCAGTACAAATGACAAAAAAAAACCAAAGGTGTTGATGAGGATAACTTGATTTGCAATCTTCCAAAGGATTTGAGAAGGGACATTAAGCGCCATCTTTGCTTGACTTTGTTGATGAGAGTAAGTTTCTCCACCTACTTTGTCTTGTAATCATATGCAACTACAAAGGTCTCTTTAAGATTGGATGATTGCATTAATTGCATAAAAAATATTCATTTTAAATTCTCTTCTTTTATTCTTCATGGTGATTTAATGCACTGATATATAATAAGTTTGGTGTGGATATTGCTCTGTGCAAGTGTTTCTTTCTTTCTGGAAAGGACCTATTGGTCATTTGACAACTCTTCCTATAAACTTTAAGTCAATTTTGATTGTTGAGTAAAGTATCGTTTTTGTCCTCAACATTTGAGCTAAGTCCTATTTGTGTCCCTAACGTTTAAATCATCTTATTTGTATCCCTAACGTTTATAAAAGTATCAATGTTATCCTGCCGTCAATTATACTAACAAATCAGATTGTATTTTTCAATTATTCTCACTTGGATGTATTCATTCTCAAGTAGGTTTCATTTGGATGTGTTCGATTTTAATATTATACCCGCTATTTGTATTTAGGTTCAATTATGTCTCTAGAAAAGTGAATTATGTAAATATTGCAGGGATTAGTTTCAACTTTTGATGAGCTATTTTTTAGAGTGGATCATTAGTTATGTTCCAAACATTTGTATTCTAACTTCAATAAGAGATTTTCAAAACTCAAACCAAAGCTCATGATATGTAATTAATGGGAAGATAATATTGAATCACTTTTACAAATGTTAGGGATACAAATAGGACGATTTAAACATTAAAGATACAAATAGAATTGAGCCCAAATGTTGGGGAAAAAATGATATAATACTTTACTCTTGATTGTTTTACTAGATTATGTATTAAGTTTTTGCTATCTATTTATCTATCTAGGCTTTTATTTATTTATTTATTGGAGGAAATTATGTATTCATTTGATCAATTAGAAAAAATGTTATTTTCATACAGGGCTTCTATTTTCTGCCACTTGACATTGTGTGCCCATATAATGGATGCTGGCATGTTCTTTCTCTCTAATGCGACCTTTTATGTTATTTAGGAACTACCGTTGCAATTCATTATGGTACTGGAGCAATTTTCGGTTACTTTAGCTATGACCATGTCAAAGTTTGCGACATAGTTGTGAGGAATCATGTATGCTGATCTTCAGCCCCTTCTATTCTGGTAGATCAGGGTGTAATTTGCTTGGCTTTTTCATATTCTATGTATTATTAAGTGATAGAGTACCCATTGATCTCCACCAAAAATTTATTGAAGCAAATAGAGAGCCTAGTGTGACATTTAGTGGAGTTAATAAGGCTGTTCAACTATTGCAGAATCAGGGACTTCTTTGTTGGTAGGTCTAACGGTGCTCTAACCGTAGTTGCCAATTTGTTATTCGATTCCTTTTGTAGAAATTAGTGGAATTAATGAGGGTAGATAGTCAATGTAAACTAGAGGTCTAAACAATTAATTGTTTGTGGTTTGTTGAAGGACTTTTAATTCTTTTTGCTATGCTATAACACTGCTACAAGGTCAAAATATTGTCATTAGAATATTTGATAGAAAAATCATGACAAAACATAAATTCAAAAGGTAATATCTTGCTAAATTTTAGGATTTTTGACATTTTCTATTCTCCTATATAACTTATGCTATATATTTGCTTTTAAATTATGTTATAACTATGTGCAGACCTCATTTTCCCTATTTGAATTTCTTTAATTTTGGTTTTGGCCCTTTAGAGTTTATCTTTGAATTGTTTGTATTACTAATGAGCGGATAATTTATACACTTTTTTGCATTATTTTTACATAGTTTTCAGTATGATTTAGTTAGTTTTTAGTATATTTTTATTAGTTTTTAAATAAAAATCACATTTCTGGATTTTACTATGATTTTGTATATTTTTCTGTGATTTTAGATATTCTCTGGCTGAAATTGAGGGACCTGAGAAAAATCTGATTCAAAGGCTGTAAAAGTACTGCAGATGTTGTTGGATTCTGACCCCTCTGCACTCGAAAAAGATTTTCTGGAGCTACAGAAGTCCAAATGGCACGCTCTTAATTGCATTGGAAAGTAGACATCCAGGGCTTTTCTATCTAAGATGTTCATTCGCACTTCAATATGATGGATGTGATGATCCGTGACATTCATCACTATTCTCAACCTATGAACGCGTGCCTGACAACCACTTCTGTTCTACCTTTGATTGAATGAGTATCTCTTGGATTTCTTAATCAGAATCTTTGTGGTATAAGCTAGAATCCATTGGCAGCATTCTTGAGAATCCGAGAAGTCTAAACCTTGTCTGTGGTATTCTGAGTAGGATTCAGGGATTGAATGACTGTGACGAGCTTCAAACTCACAAGGGTTGGGCGTAGTGACAGACGCAAAAGGATTAATGGATCCTATTCCAGCATGAGTGAGAACCGACAGATGATTAGCCGTGCGGTAACAGTGCACCTGGACCATTTTCACTGAGAGGACGGATGGTAGCCATTGACAACGGTGATCCACCAACACACAGCTTGCCATAGGAGGAACCTTGCGTGCATGAAGAAGAAGACAGGGGGAAAGCAAAGATTCAGAAGACAAAGCATCTCCAAAACTCCAACACATTCTCCATTACTGCATACAAGTACTATTTAATTTATGCTTTTTACTCTCCATAAATATAATCACTCTTATTATTGATCTCCTGACTAAGAATTACAAAATAACCATATCTTGCTTCAAGCAGACAATCTCTGTGGGATCGACCCTTACTCACGTAAGGTATTACTTGGACGACCCAGTGCACTTGCTGGATAGTTGTGCAGAATTGCAAGAGTGTGATTGTAACTTCGTGCACCAAGTTTTTGGCGCCGTTGCCGGGGATTGTTCGAGTTTGGACAGCTGACGGTTTATTTTGTTGCTTAGATTAGGAAAAATTTTTCTTTTTGGTTTAGAGTCTTCTATTATTGTTTTTGGTTGAAATTTCTTTTTTTTTAAATCCTTATTTTCTCTTTTTAAATTTTTCAAAAATTTTATAAACTGATAATTGAGTTTTTCTGTTTGAGTTTAGATTCATATTTTAAGTTTGGTGTCAATTGCATGTTTTTATTTTCTTTTAAATTTTTGAATTTGTGTTCATTGTTCTTTCTTAGTCTTCAAGTTGTTCTTGTTTATTTTCCTTGTTTTGTGATTTTTCTTGTTTTTCTTGTGTATTTTCGAATTATTAGTATCCAAAAAAAAAATTTAAAATATTTTATACATTAAATACCTTTATTAAAACACTTTCAATTTATAGCTCAATTGGCTAGAGCGGTGTTCTTATGTTCTTGGTAATTGGGAATCTTCCTTTTAAAAATTTTTCAAAAATAATTTTTTTTGAGTAAATCTCATGTCAAACTTTTAAGTTTGGTGATATCTTCTTATTTTTTATTTTATTTTCGAAAAATTACTTTTAGTGTTCTAAAAGTTTTAAGTTTGGTGTTCTTTTTATGTTCTTGTGAGTCTTCAAAGTGTTCTTGAGGCTTCTTTGTGTTTCGATCTTAAAATCTTTAAGTTTGGTGTTCCTTGGCGTTTTCCCTCCAAAACTCTCGAAAAACAAGGAGCATTAGATCTAAAAATTTTAAGTCTTGTGTCATTTTATTGTTTTTCTCTTTCCTCATTAAATTCAAAAATATCTTTTCTCTTTATTTTAAATTGAGTTTCAAAAATTACTTTTAAAAATTCATATTTTTATTTTAAAAATCAAATCTTTTCAAAATTCAAAATCTTTTTCAAAAATAATATCCAAAGTTTTTCAAATCTTCTCAATTAAGCAATTATTCTCACTTTCAAATTTATCTTTTCTCTAAGTTTTCAAAATTTACATTCTAATTTCTAATTATTTTATTTTTATTTTATCTTATTGTTTTTAATTTTCTTAATAATTTGGTTTATTCTACTTAAATAAAATAAAAAAATAAAAATATATTTTCTTTGCAATTCATATCAATTCCATTTTATCCATCATGGATCTAAGGGGAAATGAACAGTCCAAAAGAACTCTGGGGTCATATGGTAACCCCACTGCTGCTGCATATGGGAGTAGTATCTGTATACCTCCCATCAAAGCAGGCAGTTTTGAGCTAAATCCTCAGCTCATTGTCATGGTGCAGCAAAACTGCCAGTATTCCGGTCTTCCACAGGAAGAACCTACTGAGTTTCTGGCACAATTCTTGCAAATTGCTGACACAGTACGTGACAAGGAGGTAGATCAGGATGTATACAGACTATTACTATTTCCATTTACTGTAAAAGATCAAGCTAAAAGGTGGTTAAATAACCAACCCACAGCAAGCATAAGGACATAGAAACAGTTATCAGACAAATTCCTGAATCAATATTTCCCTCCAAAAAGGATGACACAGCTAAGGCTGGACATCTAAGGCTTTAAACAAGAGGATGATGAATCCCTTTATAATATAATGCCTGGGAGAGGTACAGAGGGATGCTAAGGAAATGCCCCTCTAAAATATTTTCAGAGTGGGTGCAATTAGACATCTTCTACTATGGGCTTACAGAAGGAGCTCAGATGTTCCTAGACCACTCAGCTGGTGGATCTATACACATGAGAAAAACTATTGAAGAGGCTCAAGAGCTTATTGATATAGTTGCCAGAAATCAGCATCTGTACATAAGTAGTAGGTCCTCCATAAAAGAAGAAGCCAAAGCAGTGTCTACTGAACTTGGTCCTCTAGAGCAAGTTACTGAACTCAATCAACAATTGTGCCTTCTAACAAAACAGCTAGCAGAATTCAAGGAGATGCTACAAGACACTAAAAATGCTAATAAAAATATGGAGGCACAATTGAATCAAACAAAATAGCAGTTATCAAAGCAGATAATAGAAGAGTGCCAGGCAGTTCAATTAAGAAGTGGAAAAACATTAAATACCTCACTTCAGAGCAGCAGAAAGCCAAGGAAAGAACAACTGACAGAGGATGAGCAGAATATTATCCAAAATCCCTCTGAGGACAGTAAGAGCCCAGAGAGGAATAACTCTGGCGTTCAAACGCCAGAAAAGGATGCAAAGCTGGCGTTAAACGCCCAACCCACGCGCAGTTCTGGCGTTCAAACGCCAGAAACAGGCAAAGAGCTGGCGTCAAATGCCCAATGGAAGCTCAGTTCTGGCGTTCAAATGCCAGAAACAGGTAAGAAGTTGGCATTCAACGCCAATCAAGCTTCTAACCTTGGCATTCAAACGCCAGTGAGGGATCAGACACACACAAGTGCTGATAGCAACCCCTCTAAAAAGGCTCCTCCAACCACCTCTGTAGGAAGTAAACCTGCAGCAACTAAGGTTGAGGAATACAAAGCCAAGATGCCTTATCCTCAAAAACTCCGCAAAGAGGAGCAAGATAAGCAATTTTCCCGCTTTGCAGACTATCTCAGAACTCTTGAAATAAAGATTCCGTTTGCAGAGGCACTTGAGCAAATACCCTCTTATGCCAAGTTCATGAAAGAGATCTTGAGTCATAAGAAGGATTGGAGAGAAACTGAAAGAGTTCTCCTCACTGAAGAATGCAGTGCAATCATTCTGGAAAGCTTCCCAAAAAAGCTTAAAGATCCCGGGAGCTTTATGATACCATGCATATTAGAGGGTAATTACACCAAGACAGCTTTATGTGATCTTGGGGAAAGCATCAACCTAATACCTGCATCCACTATCAGAAAGCTTGGTTTAACTGAAGAAGTCAAACCAACCCGGATATGTCTCCAACTTGCTGATGGCTCCATTAAATACCCATCAGGCGTGATTGAAGACATGATTGTCAGGGTTGGGCCATTCGCCTTTCCCACTGACTTTGTAGTGCTGGAAATGGAGGAGCACAAGAGTGCTACTCTCATTATAGGAAGACCTTTCCTAGCAATTGGACGAACTCTCATTGATGTCCAAAAGGGGGAAGTAACCCTGAGAGTCAATGAGGATGAGTTTAAGTTAAATGCTATCAAAGCCATGCAGCATCCAGCCACACCAAAAGACTGCATGAAAGTTGATCTTATTGACTCTTTAGTAGAGGAGATCAACATGGCTGAGAGTCTCGAATCAGAGCTGGAAGACATCTTTAAAGATGTTCAGCCTGATCTGGAGGATTCAGAGGAATTGAAAGAGCCTCTGAAACTTCCTCAGGAAGAGGAAAAACCTCCTAAACCGCCTCTGAAATATGCATTTCTGGGAGAGGGTGACATTTTTCCGGTGATCATAAGCTCTGCTTTAAATCC
>NC_029794.2:89866109-89876877 GCF_000816755.2 Arachis ipaensis
TGTATTGACTATAGAAGGCTCAATACAGCCACTAGAAAGGATCATTTTCCTTTACCATTCATAGACCATATGCTAGAAAGACTAGCAGGTCATGATTATTACTACTTTTTGGATGGCTATTCAGGCTGCAACCAAATTGCAGTAGATCCCCAGGATCAAGAGAAAACAGCATTCACATGTCCATCTGGAGTATTTGCCTACAAAAGGATGCCATTTAGGCTATGTAATACACCTGCAATCTTTCAGAGATGCATGCTCTCTATTTTCTCTGATATGGTGGAAAAAATTCTGGAAGTCTTCATGGATGACTTCTCAGTATATGGAGACTCATTCAGCTCCTGTCTTAATCACCTGACACTGGTTCTGAAAAGATGCCAAGAGACTAACCTGGTTTTAAACTGGGAAAAATGTCACTTTATGGTGACTGAAGGGATTGTCCTTGGGCACAAGATTTCGAACAAGGGAATAGAGGTGGATCAAGCTAAGGTAGAGGTAATTGAAAAATTACCACCACCTGCCAATGTTAAGGCAATCAGAAGCTTTCTGGGGCATGCAGGATTCTATAGGAGGTTTATAAAGGATTTTTCAAAAATTACAAAACCTCTGAGCAACCTGCTAGCTGCTGACATGCCATTTGTGTTTGACACAGAGTGTCTGTAGGCGTTTAAAACTCTGAAAGCTAAGTTGGTCACAGCACCAGTATTTATGCACCAGACTGGACATTACCATTTGAACTAATGTGTGATGCCAGTGACCATGCCATTGGTGCAGTATTGGGGCAGAGGCATGACAAGCTTCTGCATGTCATTTATTATGCTAGCCGTGTTTTAAATGATGCCCAGAAAAATTACACAACCACAGAAAAAGAATTGTTTGCAGTGGTTTATGCCATTGACAAGTTTAGATCATACTTAGTAGGATCAAAAGTGATTGTGTACACCGACCATGCTGCTCTTAAATATCTACCTACAAAGCAGGATTCAAAACCCAGGCTCATAAGATGGGTGTTGCTTCTGCAAGAGTTTGATATAGAAATAAGAGACAGAAAAGGGACAGAAAACCAAGTGGCTAATCATCTGTCCCGGATAGAACCAGTAGAAAGGGCGTTCTTTCCCTCTATTGAGATCTCTGAAACCTTTCCGGATGAGCATTTGTTTGCCATTCAGGAAACACCATGGTTTGTAGACATTGCAAACTATAAAGCTGCAAGGTTCATACCCAAGGAGTACAGCAGGCAACAAAAGAAAAAATTAATTATTGATGCAAAGTACTACTTGTGGGATGAACCCTATCTCTTTAAGAGATGTGCAGACGAAATAATCCATAGGTATGTGCCTAGAGAAGAAGCACAAAAGATCTTATGGCATTGCCATGGGTCACAATATGGAGGTCATTTCGGAGGTGAGCGAACAGCCACCAAGGTCCTCCAATGTGGCTTCTACTGGCCTACCCTCTATAGAGATTCCCGAGAGTTTGTACGTAACTATGACAGTTGCCAGAGATCTGGTAATCTGCCTCATGGTTACGCCATGCCTCAACAAGGAATCTTGGAGATTGAGTTATTTGATGTATAGGGTATTGACTTCATGGGGCCTTTCCCACCATCATACTCAAACACTTATATTCTGGTTGCAGTCGACTATGTATCCAAATGGATAGAGGCCATTGCCACACCCACTAATGATACTAAGACAGTGCTGAAGTTCCTCCAGAAACATATCTTCAGCAGGTTTGGTGTCCCTAGAGCACTAATCAGTGATGAGGGCACTCACTTTTGCAATAAACAGCTTTACTCTGCTATGGTCCAGTACGGAATTAGCCACAAGCTGGCAACTCTATATCATCCACAGGCAAACGGGAAAGCTGAAGTCTCTAACAGAGAACTAAAAAGAATCCTGGAATAGACTGTAAGTACCCATAGACAGGATTGGGCGAGAAGCTTAGATGATGCTCTGTGGGCTTACAGAACAGCATTCAAGACTCCTATAGGGTCCTCTCCATACCAGCTTGTGTATGGTAAGGCCTGTCATCTGCCCGTGGAATTGGAACATAAGGCCTACTGGACAACCAGATTCCTAAACTTTGATGCCAGATTAGCTGGAGAAAAGAGATTGCTCCAGCTAAATGAGTTAGAGGAATTCAAACTCAATGCTTTCGAAAATGCCAAGCTTTACAAAGAGAAAGAAAAAAGGTGGCATGACAGAAAGCTGTCATCCAGGGTCTTTGAACCAGGACAGAAGGTTCTGCTGTTTAACTCTAGGCTCAGGCTATTCCCCGAAAAACTGAAATCTCGGTGGAGGGGACCATATGTGATTACAAGTGTGTCACCATATGGCTATGTGGAGCTTCAAGACATTGATTCTAATAAGAAGTTCATCATTAATGGACAGTGAATCAAGCATTATCTTGAAGGCAATGTTGAGCAAGAATGCTCAAGGTTGAAGCTAGATTAAAAGCTCAGCAAGGTCCAGCTAAAGACAATAAAGAAGCGCTTGCTGGGAGGCAACCCAGCCATTAGCAAAACTTTTTCTGTTATTTTATTTTATTCCATTCTTCATTTTATTTATTTTTTAAATTATACAAGTTCAATATTAATAATCTTCAAGGTAAAGAATCAATTGCATAAGTTCACAGGGTTACAGAAGGATTCAGAGCACAAAACAGGGAAAAGGAGCTCACTGTCAAGAAAACGCCAGTAAGAGGTACAATTGGGCGTTAAACTCCCAAAAGAAGCATCTACTGGACATTTAACGCCAGTAATGATACCTTTCTGGGCGTTAAACGCCAGAATGGGTACCATTCTGGGTGTTTAACACCATACTTGCAGCGTCCTGAGCATTCAGGAAAAACGCCCAGTGACAAGGGGATTCTGATCTTTTCCTATCATACTTATCTTTTCCAAATCACATTTTCTATCATATCTTTTTAAAAGATTTTCGAAAACCCACCCCTTCCCTTTAAATCCTCGTTCGGCCTCCCCCTCTCTTCCACAATTCGAACTTGGCTCTCTCTCTATCCCTCTCCTTTCTTTTCTTTTGCTTGAGGACAAGCAAACCTCTAAGTTTGGTGTGTTTATCCGTGATTACTAAGCTAATACCCACCAAGATCATGTCTCCTAAGGGAAAACAAACCAACTCAAGAGGTAAGAAAGAAAATATTCCAAAACCACTTTGGAATCAAGGAAAGTTCTTAACCAAAGAATATTCAGACCATTACTACAAAATAATGGGTCTAAGGTCAGTGATCCCGGAAGTTAAATTCGATCTGAAAGAAGACGAATATCCGGAGATCCAAGAGCAAATTCGAAACAGGAGCTGGTAAGTCCTAGCTAATCCTGAAACAAAGGTGGGAAGAAACATGGTTCAGGAATTCTACTCTAATCTGTGGCAAACAGACAGGCAGAGAATAGCTGAAACCGCATTCTATGACTATCGAACTCTGGTCAAAGGGAAGATTGTTCACACCCATCCTGACAAAATAAGGGAGATCTTCAAGCTGCCTCAACTGCAAGATGACCCAGACTCCTTTAATAGGAGAATGATGAGACCAAATCAGAGCTTGGACAAAATCCTAGAGGACATATGCCTCCCTAGAGCCAAATGGACAACCAACACAAAGGGTGTCCCGAACCAACTCAAAAGAGGAGATCTCAAATCAGTTGCCAGAGGCTGGCTGGACTTTATTGGGCGCTCTATACTGCCCACTAGCAACCGCTCTGAAGTCACCATCAAAAGAGCAGTGATGATCTATTGCATTATGCTGGAAAAAGAAGTGAAAGTTCATCAGCTGATTTCTTGTGAGCTTTACAAAATTACAAACAAGAACTCCAAAGATGCCAAATTGGCTTATCCAAGCTTGATCTCCCTGTTATGTAAAGATGCTGGAGTAAAGATGGGAGTAGATGAGTATATTTCAGTTGAGCAACCAATCACCAAAAAGTCAATGGAAGGACAAGTGCAGGACGATCCCATCAAGAGGAAAGCACAGGAGTTCCTCCCGGAAATTCCTCAATTTGAATACTGGAGGCGCCTAGAAGCATCTATCACCAAGTTACAAGAAGCTATGGATCAACTGAAGGAAGAACAGCAAAATCAAAACAGCATGCTCTGCAAGCTGCTTAGGGAACAAGAAGAGCAAGGGCGTGAACTGAAAGAACTGAAGCGCCAGAAGCTATCTCTTGAAGGGCCAAGCACTCCACAGACTAAAGAGGCATCTACCTCCCAAAGTAAAAGTTGTTGAATCCTAACTCTGTGATAACCTTTTATCTATTTTAAGAGTATATGGGTATTAGAATTAGAGTCATTTGTCTTTATGTCTTTAGTTTCTTTTCTTTTATTGCTAAGTGTCTGATTTTATGCCTAATTTATATTATCTCCATTAAATAATAAATAAAGATTAGAGTCTATGCCTTAAAAGTTATGAACATCCTATGAATCTATCACCTTTCTTAAATGAAAAATGTTTTAATTACAAAAGGACAAGAAGTACAGGGTTTCGAATTCATCCTTGAAACTAGTTTAATTATTTTGATGTGGTGACAATACTTTTTATTTTCTGAAAGAATGCTTGAACAGTGCATATGTCTTTTGATATTGTGGTTTATGAATGTTAAATATGTTGGCTCTTGAAAGAATGATGAAAAGGAGAAATGTTATTGATAATCTGAAAAATCATAAAATTGATTCTTGAAGCAAGAAAAAGCAGTGAATACAAAAGCTTGCGAAAAAAAATGGCAAAAAAACAAAAGGAAAGAAAAAGAAAAAGCAAGCAGAAAAAGCCAAAAGCTCTTTAAACCAAAAGGCAAGAGAAAAAAGCCAATAGCCCTTAAAACCAAAAGGCAAGGGTAATAAAAAGGATCCAAGGTTTTGAGCATCAGTGGATAGGAGGGCCTAAAGGAATAAAATCCTGGCCTAAGCGGCTAAACCAAGCTGTCCCTAACTATGTGCTTGTGGCGTGAAGGTGTCAAGTGAAAACTTGAGACTGAGCGGTTAAAGTCGAGGTCCAAAGCAAAAACAAAGTGTGCTTAAGAACCCTGGACACCTCTAATTGGGGACTCTAGCAAAGCTGAGTCACAATCTGAAAAGGTTCACCCAGTTATGTATCTGTGGCATTTATGTATCCGGTGGTAATACTGGAAAACAAAGTGCTTAGGGCCACGGCCAAGACTCATAAAGTAGCTGTGTTCAAGAATCAACATACGAAACTAGGAGAATTAATAACACTATCTGAATTCTAAGTTCCTATAGATGCCAATCATTATGAACTTCAAAGGATAAAGTGAGATGCCAAAACTATTCAAGAGGCAAAAAGCTACAAGTCCCGCTCATCTGATTGGAGCTAAGTTTCATTGATATTTTGGAATTCATAGTATATTCTCTTCTTTTTATCCTATTTGATTTTCAGTTGCTTAGGGACAAGCAACAATTTAAATTTGGTATTGTGATGAGCGGATAATTTATACGCTTTTTGGCATTATTTTTACATAGTTTTCAGTATGATTTAGTTAGTTTTTAGTATATTTTTATTAGTTTTTAAATAAAAATCACATTTCTGGACTTTACTATGAGTTTGTATATTTTTCTGTGATTTCAGGTATTTTCTGGCTGAAATTGAGGGACCTGAGAAAAATCTGATTCAAAGGTTGTAAAAGGACTGCAGATGCTGTTGGATTCTGACCTCTCTGCACTCGAAATGAATTTTCTGGAGCTACAAGAGTTCAAATGGTGCGCTCTCAATTGCATTGGAAAGTAGACATCCAGGGCTTTCCAGCAATATATAATAGTCCATACTTTTTCAGAGTTTAGATGATGCAAACTGGCGTTCAACGCCAGTCCTCTGCTCTATTCTGGTGTTAAACGCCAGAAACAGGTTACAAGTTGGAGTTAAACGCTCAAAACAGGTTACAACCTGGCGTTTAACTCCAGAAACATCCTAGGCACGTGTAAAGCTCAAGTCTCAGCCCCAGCACACACCAAGTGGGCCCCGAAAGTGGATTTCTGCACTATCTATCATAGTTTACTCATTTTCTGTAAACCTAGGTTACTAGTTTAGTATTTAAACAACTTTTAGAGATTTATTTTGTATCTCATGACATTTTTAGATCTGAACTTTGTACTCTTTGACGGCATGAGTCTCTAAACTCCATTGTTGGGGGTGAGGAGCTCTGCTGTGTCTCGATGAATTAATGCAATTATTTCTGTTTTCTATTCAAACACGCTTGTTTCTATCTAAGATGTTCATTCGCACTTCAATATGATGGATGTGATGATCCGTGACATTCATCACCATTCTCAACCTATGAATGCGTGCCTGACAACCACTTCTGTTCTACCTTCGATTGAATGAGTATCTCTTGGATTCCTTAATCAGAATCTTCGTGGTATAAGCTAGAATCTATTAGCAGCATTCTTGAGAATCCGGAAAGTCTAAACCTTGTCTGTGGTATTCCGAGTAGGATTCAGGGATTGAATGACTGTGACGAGCTTCAAACTCACAAGGGTTGGGCATAGTGACAGACGCAAAAGGATCAATGGATCATATTCCAGCATGAGTGAGAACCGATAGATGATTAGCCGTGCGATGACAGTGCACCTGGACCATTTTCACTGAGAGGACGGATGGTAGCCATTGACAACGGTGATCCACCAACACACAGCTTGCCATAGGAGGAACCTTGCGTGAGTGAAGAAGAAGACAGGGGAAAAGTAGAGATTCAGAAGACAAAGCATCTCCAAAACTCCAACACATTCTCCATTACTGCATACAAGTACTATTTAATTTATGCTTTTTACTCACCATAAATATAATCACTCTTATTATTGATCTCCTGACTAATAATTACAAAATAACCATAGCTTACTTCAAGCCGACAATCTCCGTGGGATCGACCCTTACTCACGTAAGGTATTACTTGGACGACCCAGTGCACTTGCTGATTAGTTGTGCGGAATTGCAAGAGTGTGATTGTAACTTCGTGCACCAATTACGAACTGGAAAATGTTCATCAAATAATCAGATTATTTCTATGATCAAATATGTATTCTTATAGGCTATGATTACTATGATAAATCATGCAATTGGAGCAGCAGGAGTTGTAAGCCAAAAATGCAAAGCCATTGTTGTACAGTATGGATAAATAATCATAAAGGGATGTTGTTATCGGCTAGTGGTTTGGGTGCTCTATCAATCGATGCTTTTGTATATATTAATGCTACTCATGAAAATATATATTAAGACCAACTTTTGAAAGCAAAAGTCGAGTAGAATTGTATAATATTTAAACTTGATCTACAATAATGCAAATTATAATTCAAACTTTTATTTCTGTAAAGTCGTTCATATAATGTCTACAGAAGGGTCTATAGAAAGTATAGTACATGATAACTTTTTAAGTCAAAGAGATGAAGCTAACAACTCCAAATATAAATCAAACATGACTACATGACAATTACGGTTTTTTAATTTTTGTTTGAATCTTTTTATCTATACATATTATAATTCTTGGTAGCAAAGTCAATGACATTGTGTAGCATCAAGTTGTGGGGCCTTATAATCAAATTCAAAGCAAATCGTATCCTTATATCGTCATTAACCTAAAAAATATAAATATTTTAGAGTTACCAACAAAACCATATACACTAGTAAATGAGGTGCTATTTATCCTTTTTTTTAAGCAAAAGAAAATTACATTTATTGTATAACTATACGTCTTCCTGTAGTTTGTCATCCAAGTTGTCATACATATCCCACAATCATTACTGTGTTAAATAAGATGCAGTTAGCTTTTACAGATAAATATTTCAAAAAAAATACAGATATTCTTTACGAGCCAGAAGCTTGTTCTTTTATTTTTAATATATCCACAAATGCAAAATCAAGTATTTTCGAGATATTTTATTATTAGACATACAACAAGAAAGGCGTCTCCAGTACTCTCGGACAATTCTTTTGGCATTATCTGCCAACTCCAATGTTGTATTTCAAGTACCTCTTAATCAACTTTTGAATGATAATGACTATATTCAACAAATAATTTTTTTTAGTAAGTCTATACAGTCATGGAAACGTAACAGCAATAAATCAATGGTCCTACTATTATTGTCAAATGATTTTCTGCACATTTACTGTTTTGAGTGGAATTCCAAGTACACAGGAAATATCCGAGCATAGCCCTTGTAAAAATTTTAATTGACCTAATATTGATTACTACCAGATCCAGTTGATCAAAGTAAGCATACCTTATTGAAATATGTCTCCCAGCCTTGTTATTCAAAAACACAATGAGAAATTAAAGCTTCAAGTGTACTGATTTTACATGATAACAATAATATATTTTGATATTTTTAACAAAAAAAACTAGAGCACAATTCAAGTAACAGGAATGGAAACTCACTCCCTAATCCCTATCTACCAATACAATACAGCTGGAAGCAGAATTAATAGTATGGAAAATTTTGCATCCCAAGTCCTGGATGCAGTATGATCTCTATAATAAAATCCTCAACCTAACTTCTCTAAGAAGTATTTATGCTCAAAGAAAGAAACTCATAATAACTTGAGAAACAACCTTTTGATTTTCTATTCTAAGCTACAACAAAGAATAAATGCTTTGATAAATAGAAGGTTTAAGCAGCAACTGTTTGCTTATGAGCAAAACCAATTCCCTTTTCAATGCCGGCCTTAAGTTTCGGCTTAAGGGCTTCCAAAGCCTTCTGTTCATATTCAGTCAACCCTTGGAGATCAAAAGGAATTAAAGCCTCAGCTCCTTTCCTGCCGAGTTTGACCCTGGAAGCGAAAAATGGAAGATCAGTCAGTCAGGTATGATTGTACCAAGGAGTAGTCGTACACGTCCCCATATCCAACAAGCGCACGAAGAGACGACTCAACCAATCTAGCAGCCGCATATGCCATAGATAGAGTAGCAGATCTAGCACCATCCTTCGTTTCAACAACTTCTGTTCCAGCATTTAAAATCCTAATAGTTAACTCTTTAATCTCTTCATCTGTTCTTGGTTCTGATTCTTGATCTTCATCTGATATATTTTTTTCTTTCACTTTGTTGTTGGTTTCTAATTGAACAACCTACATTACTTTATAAGTAAGCATCTTTATGAATGGTTGTTATATGTTGAAAGGAACCAGTTGTTAAAAATTGAACAACAACAAATTTAAAACAAAATTGAACAAGAAAAATAAATAGTTCATTCGAGAGGATTCAGGACAAAATAGAATAAAGAAAAATTCAACTAAAAGACTTTAAAAGTTTAACCGAGTTCAGTTCAGTATTGTTCTAATATGTAAGCCTCACAATAATTTATTATATTAATATACCCTTATCTACTTTTTATATATAAATATATAAATCTTCAGCTGGTTTGTAACTTTAAAAACTAAAGTTGATTTGCTCAATAGCAGTTTGTGAATTGATCATTATGGTAAGATGATGTGGTCCACTCATCTTCGATAGTGCTTTATTTTGCTTTAACCATTAACGAGGTATATAGTAAGTAACATGAGAATGAATCATGTTTTAATTATATATAGAAGTCAATCCAGTAGAATTATATATTCATAATCATATCCAGAATAAAATAGAGGAATATAGCAGATTGAAATTTGAACATTGAACTGAAGTATTGAATAGAGGTAGGAAGGGATTATCATTAGGGGGAAAGAGGAGGTTTACAGCTTACCTAAACCAGCGGCACCACGGCGGAGAAGAGAGCAGTAGCGACGATGACACTAGCAACTTCCAACATGGTAATACCCATAGGCCGCAACAGGGAGCATCGTGCGATACAACACCCACACGACAACATCCACAGACGAGGAGACGGCGCAACGCAGGGCGGCGACAGCGGCACGAGGCAGGGTGGCGAAGGCGGGACAACACAAGGCAGGGGAGCACGAAGTGGAGACAGGACTAGAAAAGTAACAAGGAAGGGCATGGCAAGCAGGGAGAGGGAGACAAAGATTGGTTTTGAGCTAGGAAGCACCGATACGACACGCGATACGGACACGACACGACACGGATACGCCGACACGTTCTTTTTATAAAAAATTGGATACGACACGTTTAGGATACGTTGTGAATTAAAATTTAAATAATATATTAAATTAATAAAATATCATATTATAAATATAAGAGGAAATATAGTTGCATAAAAAAGTCTAAAAATTATGCAATTATTAAAAAAATAAAAAATTTTAATCTACTCTTGTCATCTCGCTAACAGAAAATGTATCAATTTCTTCTCCTCCAAGTCCATCATCCGCAAATACCACAGCTTCTATGTTTGGTTCATCTAAAGATAAATACGAAACCTCACTCAGATCTGGACTGTTGTCATCAACTCTGACGTCCCACATGCTGGTATCTCTTTTTTTCACCAAAATTCTGCACCGCAAGAAGACACGCCACCGATACGCTTGTTTGAAGTATCCGTCGAGTGTCGGTGTCGGATTCGTGTCCGATACGGATACATCGGCACCATAGGAGAATCCGTGCTTCATAGGTTTTGAGACTTTTGTCAGGATTAGGGTTTGTTCATCATTTTCTGACACTTTTAAAGATGAGAAAAGAAGAAAAGCAAGCTAGATAATGTTTTTGATTAATTAATTTTATTTTCTTTTTCTATTGTTTGAAATGATTTGATGATTTAATTTTAATTTAGATTATTATTAAAGAAGGGTATTCTTGTTATATAAATAAAAATAATTTATTTTTTTATTTAAATAGGAATATTAATTAAAACAATTTACTGATTAG
>NC_029794.2:89877265-89877630 GCF_000816755.2 Arachis ipaensis
AAAATTCACATGGCAAATTTTTATTTATCTACTTTTTATATCGTACCAATACATATAAATTAGTAATCTTGCCGAAGCAATCATCTAATATGTAATAAATATTTAGAGTAATTACCCAAATCAGTCCCTAAGAATTTTAAAAACGGATATTTTAGTTCCCAATAAAAATTACTTCACAAAAACATTCCCAAAATTTTACTCCGGTAGACAATTAGTTCCTGATTTATTTTTCGGTGGAGTAATTACCCAAATCAATATCTAAGGATTTTAAAAATGGATATTTTAGTCTAAAAAAAATTAATACACAGATAAATTCCAACATTTTTCTCTATCAAACATAACAGTCTCTCTATTTTCTGACGTAA
>NC_029794.2:89877659-89878577 GCF_000816755.2 Arachis ipaensis
ATTGTCACTCAGTAGTAGGTATAGTAGTAGTGATATTTTTGTATTTAATATAATTTAGTTTGGTATGATAGCTAAAAATTAAGTATAATCAAAGTTATTTTTCTATTTTTAGTTGAATTTCAACTTGATCACCAAATTATCAATTAACTCAAAAAGTTAACTGAATTTCTATTTCATAATTAGACTAACTTAACATACACATCTATGTGGCACATACATATTATTTTTTTTAATTTATAATGTGTGTAAAAATTATGTTAACAAAAAAAAATGTGTCAAATTTATATTCTCCGTTAATGAGTTATGTCAGAAAATGGATGGGAGACTATTATGTTTGATAGAAAAAAAGGTTGAGGATTAATCTGTGTATTAATTTTTTTTTGGAGATTAAAATGTCTGTTTTTAAAATTTTTAGAGATTGATTTGGATAATTATTACATAAAAAAATAAACTGAAAACTGATTTGTCTGTCAGAATAAAATTTTGTGAATGCTTTTGTATATTAATTTTTTTAAAAAACTAAAATATTTATTTTTAAAATTTTTGAAGACTGATTTGGATAATTATTTCAATATTTATAAATCACATATTTTAATCTATATAATTTAAAATATGAATTTGTGGTTAACTATTAATCATAGTGATATAAAAAGATCTTCTCCATATAATAATAATTAGTATAAAATATATCATACACCTTACCATTCGTTGGACAGGATTCCCATCTTATGTGTTTCCTCACAAAATTTGAGCAATTTAATTTGTTTTTGTTGGTGTTGAACGTGCATTGCAATAATAGTGTTGAGTTGTATGTGGATCATGGATGTTAACTTTTATATACGAGAACGACAAAGAAATTATTGAAGATTGTTACAACTTACAAGTTTCCCGAATATGAGGATAAGATTTTTTATGATA
>NC_029794.2:89879986-89881858 GCF_000816755.2 Arachis ipaensis
TATGATTTTGGTTTCTAAGATGTAAGTCAAAAAAATTTTTGTCCACAACCTTTTTTTGTATACAAAATCGTCCCTGAGTTTCAGCTAAGTTTTAAAATCGTCATTTTTACTTAAATCTTAAAATTTTAAACCAAATTACCCATAACAAAAATTTTTATAAAATAAAAAAAAAAAGAAAAAATAAGTGAAAGAAAAAAAGGGAACCACGAGAAAGTGAAAAAGAAGAAACTCAGGGAAGGGAAGAAGAAGGGGCAGGAGCAAGGTGGCGACGACGCCGGCGAGGGAGGACGGACGTCGCACGTGATGTTGTTATTTCTGCTCCTGCGCCAGTGTTCGATGTCAATGCCAGCAAATCGGCAAGGGAGGACGTCGTGTGCCGCGTCGTCATTTCTGCTGCTCCTCCTCACTCGCTTGCCTATGTTTCTTGCCGGTCGCAGCTGCTCCTCGCTCGCCGCTGCTTCACGCCGCTCGCCACTAATTCTCGTTGCTGCTCCTCGATCGTGGGCTCGCCGTTGTTCCGTAAGGTTTCAATTATGCTTCTGATTTGTTAATTTTGTTAATTACATTGACGATTCTTCTGCTTTTGTTTCTGTTGTTAACTACATTATTGATTTGTTAATTTGTTGATTTGCTAATTTTGTTAATTACATTATTTTTTATTCTGATTCTATTGTTGTTGTTGATTCTGATTCTATTCTGATTCTATTGTTCTTCTGCTTTTGAATTCACTGTTGTTGTTGATTCTTCTGTTTCTTTTCTTTATTACATTATTTTTGCTTCTGATTCCATTGTTGTTGCTGCTGATGCTATGATAAAGAAGAAGAAAAAGAAGAAGTAAAACTGTGTATTTTGGTAAAGAAAGTTTGTTGGAGAAAGATTGTTGGAGAATGTATTTTGATCCGAAGGACGATTTTAAAATTTAACTAAACCTTAGAGACGATTTTATATGCAAAAAAATATTGAAAACAAAAAAAATTTTCGACATATACTTTAAAAATCAAAATCGTACTTAACCTTAATATTTTTGTTACATATGGTTGTATTTAATTATCTTCATATATAAACACGGAGATACAAACACTTGACACATAATAAATATTATTTTATATTTATATAAAGTGTTTGGTAAAACAAATAAATAAAACATATAAAGAATTTAAAAGGTCAATATTACCCTATCTGATGGAGTCTACATCATTTTTTTAAATATTATATTTTATAATTAACACTCACATATAGCACTAGCTATAGGCTGGTTTGTTCCAGCAGGTACAATCAAAGCCAAATAGAAATATAAACTTAATAGCAAATCAAAGACAAAAAAAAAAATAAAAAATTAAACAAACACACCATACACATATAATAAGGCATTGGATCCCACTAGGGAGATAATAGACTATTTGTACAATGTATACAATGGGACAAAATGAGCTATTGAGTTACAAAATGAACATCTCCCATACTATTTAAAATAACCATCCGAATACTAGCGATAATAAATATCTTCCCAAAAATTTAAACTGATTTTGAGGTTCACCAAGGTTCGAACTCTTGACCTTTCGGATGTAACGCTCTAATACCATGCATGATACCACTCATCCTAAAAGTTTCAGCTGATGGGAAAAGATAACACTAATGATTATATCTCTAATACTCTTTAAACTTCCATTGTACATATTGTATAAATATTCTATTGGCTCCTCATACTTTTCCTAAGGCATTATTGCCAATCTCATATTTCACGTCCCATATCATCATTGCATTCGTCAAAAATAAAAATTAAACTAGAAAATCAAAATAGAGACCTATGGTAAAAAAAAATTGAAAATGTAGTATTGTCTTAGATCCGGAGGCACGAGAGAGGAAGAAGAA
>NC_029794.2:89881920-89887593 GCF_000816755.2 Arachis ipaensis
TTTTAATATTTAAAAAATATAAAATACATAATTTTTTATAAGTAATTGTGTTTAAAAAAAATTATATCTTACTAAATAAATAATAAATGCATATCACCATATTCATATTTTTAATAGATATGGATCATAGACATAAACACTAACCTACCAAACCGGGACAATATACTATATTAGTTTGAGACATCTTTAGTTCTGTAAACTATATGTTCCACGAAAAATTTATAAAACTGTTAGCACGAAATAGACTATGCTGAAACGAAACGCAAGGACATAATAAATGGCAATAGTTTCTAACTTGTCCACTCTGAAGCTATATACCATATTAAAATAATAATCGAGTGCTACTTTAATAACATAATGCTTCAAATTAACGGAGGACGCAACATAAATTATTGATTCCATATAATTGGGTGCTTGTACGCTTTAGCTTCTTAATTAGCCCTCCCCTGCCTTAGGCTGAGTGTGTATATATATATGCAACAATGAATAATTGAACATATATATCAATCCACAATACTAGAAGAAAGCTAAGTAACCTTTAATATTCAATAATTATTTTTTAATTTTTGTGGGTCATAATGATGCTGACAAGATGGTAAGCTATTTTTAATCAAACAGAAAAAAAGATTATGAAAAATAAATAATTAGGTTGACCTTTAATTACCTTCATTTTGAGACAATCATAATTCATCAGCACATTATTGAATCTTATCTACTCTTCAAGCTATATGAGCAAAACTACAAAATCTAATCTAATTATAATAATGAAAGTGATTTAAGTTATGGCAATGGCATGATTTCCCATATATTTAGATGCTAAATTTCAGGATATGATGTTCCTGATCATGTGACTTAACTTGATGATGAAATTACTTCTCCCACAGGCAATGCGATATCATACAGATAGTAATAAAAGAAAATAAAAGGGCATTTTCAAATTAAAGATAAAAAAAACAATAAAAATTACCCAACATGGACTTTAAATGCTTAACCATTTTTAGATTTTAGAGATATATTTTTTATTTTTAAATATGTAAATAACTTTTTAAAATATTATAATTTAATTTTAAAAATTATACTAAATATTAATACTATACTTTTCATAAATCACAAAACTCAAAAAAGTAACCATTGAAATTTTTCGAACGGATCCTTAATCCTTCACGTGTAAAATTTAAGGTCCTAATTTGATGAGCATTTACTCAAATATCTTACACGGACAAATATCACAAGTAGATGAAAGTGACAATATATACAGGTAACATATTCATTTATTATTGTTGTGTCCAATCATATATATCATATCCACTAAGCGACGAATACATATACGATAACTCCATTGCTTCTACTTCAGCAATGTCTTATCCATCGTCAATAATGAAAAATCATACAGCTAGCACATGACCAAAGAAAAATAAAAACCAAATTTTTATGTATAAATTTGTGTACTCCAAATTTTTAAAATTTTTTCAATACAAATCGGACAATCCGATTTTTGTGCCTCTTAAAATCGGATGGTCCGATTTATACTCCATACATTAAATTATTTCACATTTTAAAAAAATATTAAAGTAGATGAAAGCTAATGCCTGATTTTTCAATTATGAGAGAGCTGATGGGAGAATTGACACCTAGCCCGGGTTTTAAGGGTTTCAATATTAAGTGGTTTTAGTTTGATATCTATTATTTATTTTGTTATATTATGTTGCTAGATTCTATATATTACTAGCTAATTAAGTCTTGTATAAATGTGATTTTGTATTTGTAACTGATTTGTTAATAATTAAACATATAAACACGTAATTATAATTAATTTTACATAATAATTATACATAATTTATCATTACAAGTATTTTCAGTAAAATTTCTATTAAGTTAACATATCACATAAAGGATTGAATGATAGAAATTCTCAAACCAAAAAATATAATCGCAACATAAAACAAAGTTCAATTTAATTCAATAAGGTAGTCATACTTCTTGGCAGAGAAAAACTCTCTATATAAAAAGACTCTGTAATAACATATACAATATCATCAAATTTTAATAATCAAATGAATTAGAGCACATATTAAAATGTGTTTAGTTTCTATGCATTAACATTCAATCAAAAGCTGTCATTAGACAAAAGAAACCACTTTAATCTACGTACCAGCACCCAATTGGATTAGTGCATACTGCATAGAAATTAAACTATAATATAATAGATCATTCAAATGCATTTAAAACAATAACAAAAAAGAATAAAAGAAAAGAGATTTATTGAATAGCTAAGGCATGAAAAAATGAGAATGCTTCAAGTGGAGAAAAAGTTGTAGAGAGTAGAAAGTACCTGACCTTGGTTGCCATGAGATTTGGACAACACGTGTTGGATCAATGCTGTTTGGATTAACTGAGTGGCATAATCCTAACTGTTAGGTACCACAAATGACACAACAAAATATAGAGATGAAAAATTAGAAATTTGTATAAAATATAGAAACAATTGAATAACTTTCTTTGAAAATTACAACTTCTCTCTATCACAAGGAGACTACAAAACACTCTCTCTTGACAAAAGGAGAACACACTTCTCTCTATATATATAGAAGAAAACTACTCAAAGAAATATTATGTTATTCTCTTTGGATGACTTGATTGAAATGAATTAAAGAAAAACTCAATTTATATGTGAGTCTCTTCAATATAAACTATCCGTCAATTAGAGGTATATAATTTTTCTCTTTTTCAATCATTAAAATTCTAAGGTTATAAACTAAAATTGTTTATTACCTCTCATTTTATTTAGTTATTATTTATTTATATATTTTCTAAAATTAGCTTTACTAATTTTACAATCTCCCACTTAAAGCTAATTTTTGATAAATTTTCAAAATTTATGTTGCTCATGTATTCCATAGGCCGTATGAGGATCTACACCATTCAAACTTTTCTGTGTTGATTGGTTTTGTCATGGCATCTGCTAGGTTATCTTTAGTGTGAATCTTCTGCATATCAACACTTCCTTCTTCTACTACTTTTCGAACAAAGTGATATTGTACTCCAATGTGTTTTGCTCTTGAATGAAAGGCAGGATTCCTTGCAATGTGCAAGGAACTCTGACTGTCACAATACACAGAAATCTTCTGTTGTTTGTGCCCGAGTTCTTCTATCAACCTTTGGATCCAAATAGCTTCCTTGCATGCTTGTGTAGCTGCCATATATTCAGCTTCTGTAGTAGATAAAGCTACAACAGTCTGTAATTTAGATAGCCAGCTCACAGCTCCTCCTGCAAGTATAAACACATAGCCTGTAGTAGATTTTCGTTTATCAAGATCACCTGCAAAAGTCTAAGTCAACATATCCATTGACAATGAATTCCGATCCTCCAAAACATAATGCAACATTCGAGGTCCCTTTGATGTATCTCAAGATCCTCTTAACAACATTCCAATGCTCTTTACCCGGATCTGCCATAAATCGACTTACCACCGCAACTGCTTGAGCAATATCTGGCCTTGTACAGATCATGGCATACATAAGGCTTCCCACCGCTGATGCATATGGTACTCGAGACATTTCCATCCTCTCTGCTTCACTACTAGGGCACATACTTGAGGATAATTTAAAATTCATAGGAAGTGGGGTTGAAATTGGCTTGCATTCTTGCATGTTGAAGCGTTGCAAGATCTTCTTCAAATAATTCTTTTGCGATAGCCAAATCTTCCTATCCTTTTTGTCTCGGTGAATTTGCATCCCTAAAATCTTGTTTGCTGGTCCTAAGTCTTTCATATCAAACTCCCTAGCCAACTGTGCCTTCAATTCTTGGGTTTGATCTTTGTTGGGACCTACCACCAACATGTCATCCACATACAACAGCAGAATGATGAAATCATTATCACCAGACCTCTTGTAATAAGTACAATGATCTGAACTAAGTCTGTTGTATCCAAGGCTAATCATGAAAGAATCAAATCTCTTGTACCAATACTTTGGCGCCTGCTTTAGACCGTACAGAGATTTAGTTAACCTGCAAACCAAGTTTTCTTTTCCTTGTTCTTCAAAACCTTCTAGTTGGAGCATATATATCTCTTCTTCAAGTTCTCCATGAAGAAAAGCAGTCTTTACATCTAATTTCTCTAGATGTAAATCAAATGCAGCACACATAGCCAAAACTACTCTAATAGTAGTTAGTCTCACCACCGGAGAAAATATTTCATTGAAGTCAATACCTTCTTTCTGAGCATATCCCTTGACAACCAATCTTGCACGATATCGTTCCACCTGATCATTACTATCTCGTTTGATCTTGTAAACCCATTTGTTACCAATGGCTTTCCTACCTGCTGGAAGTTCAATAAGTTTCCAGGTATGGTTCCTATGTAATGCCTCAATTTCTTCTTGCATTGCTGTCATCCACATAGAAGCGTCTGGAATGCGCATAGCCTCCATAAAAGTTGTTGGCTCTCCATCTTCTGTCAAAAGACAATATGCATCATGGTTTGTCAAAACATAATTTGAGTGCCATGATGGTGTTCTTCTTTGTCGAGTAGATCGACGAACTTCTATGTCATTAGCCTCTGCTTCTTGTTCTTCGTGCTGTGGTTCTGCTTCAGAAAGATCACCTTCTCTGTATTTTTCATCTATTTGAACAGTGGTTATCTCTTTAATAGTGCTGTCATTTTCTTGTTCTTTTTGCAATTCATCTTCTGCAAATATCACATCTCTACTGACAACTACCTTGCGGGCAGTGGGATCCCACAGGCGATACCCCTTAACTCCGTCAGTATAACCTAAGAATATACATTTTCTAGACTTTGGATCTAGCTTTGTTCTTTCCTGGGAATTGTACATCATGTACACAGGACAACCAAATATATGTAAAGAAGAATAATTAGGTGGCTTACCTTGCCACATCTCCATTGGTGTCTGGTATGCGAAATTGCTACTCGGGTTGTGAATTGTTGTTCGAAATTGATTCCCTGGCAATGGCACCAAAAACGAATGCACAGGACCATGGTCTAAACATATCTTCACAACTTCGCATAACTAACCAGCAAGTGCACTGGGTCGTCCAAGTAATACCTTACGTGAGTAAGGGTCGAATCCCACGGAGATTGTCGGTAGGTTTATGGGGAAGAGTGGATGGATGTGAGTGGTGAAGAGGTGATGGGGAAGAGAGATTGAGGTGATTGGTGAAGGGTTTTTGGGGAAGAGTGTTTATGGGGTTGTGTGAAAGAGAGAGGTGAGAAGAAGTGAGTGGAGGTAGGTGGGGATCCTGTGGGGTCCACAGATCCTGAGGTGATCCTGTGGGTCCACAGATCCTGAGATGATCCTGTGGGGTCCACAGATCCTGGGGTGTCAAGGATTTGCATCACTGCACCAATTAGGCATGCAAAATGCCTTTGCACACAACTCTGGGCGTTCAGCGCCAGGTTGGTGCCTATTTTGGGCATTCAACGCCTATTTACTAGCCATTTCTGGCGTTGAACGCCAGAACCATGCTTGTTCTGGGCGTTTAGCGCCAGAATGCTGCCCATTTTGGGCGTTCAGCGCCAGAACCATGCTCTGTTCTGGCGTTGAACGCCAGGCAGATGCTCCTCCAGGGTGTGATTTTTCTTCTGCTGTTTTTGATTCCGTTTTCAATTTTTATATTTATTTTGTGACTCCACATGATCATGAACCTAATAAAAC
>NC_029794.2:89888197-89908982 GCF_000816755.2 Arachis ipaensis
GGGCTCTCATGGAGCCTCACAGATGTTCAGAGCATTGTTGAAACTCTCCAACACCAAACTTAGAGTTTGGATATGGAAGTTCAACACCAAACTTAGAGTTTGACTGTGGGGGTTTGGGTTGACTCTGCTTTGAGAGAAGATTTTCATGCTTCTTCTTCAGGATCATAAGCTTCTTCTTCAGAAGATGCCTCTTGAGTACTGTTGGATGCAGCTTGCATTCCATTCAGACTCTGAGAGATCATATTGACTTGCTGAGTCAATATTTTGTTCTGAGCCAATATGGCAGTCAGAGTATCAACTTCAAGAACTCCCTTCTTCATAGGCGTCCCATTATTCACAGGATTCCTCTCAGAAGTGTACATGAACTGGTTATTAGCAACTATATCAATGAGTTCTTGAGCTTCTGCAGGCGTTTTCTTTAGGTGAATGGATCCACCTGCAGAAGTATCCAATGACATCTTTGATAACTCAAATAAACCATCATAGAATATATCCAGGATGGTCCATTCTGAAAGCATGTCAGAGGGACACTTTTTGGTCAGTCCTTTGTATCTCTCCCAAGCTTCATAGAGGGATTTACCTTCTTTTTGTCTGAAGGTTTGAACATCCACTCTAAGCTTGCTCAGCTTTTGAGGAGGAAAGAACTTGGCTAAGAAAGCCGTGACCAGCTTATCCCAAGAGTTCAGGCTATCTCTGGGTTGAGAGTCCAACCACACTCTAGCTCTGTCTCTTATAGCAAAAGGGAAAAGCATGAGCCTGTAGACTTCAGGATCTACTCCATTAGTCTTAACAGTATCACATATCTGTAAGAATTCAGTTAAGAACTGAAAAAGATCTTCAGATGGAAGTCCATGAAACTTGTAGTTCTGCTGCAATAGAATGAATCAACTCCAATATGTGCTTGCTCCGAGCAGTTGATCTACCAAACGTCAATCTATGTTGTTTGCTTGTAACGCAGTGCTTACAAAACGGTAAGTTTACCGATTTGAGCCCGGGAATGAGATTACGTTCTAAAAGAATCTTCAAGCCTCGTTCTGACATGTGGCCTAGTTTGCAATGCCATATCATCATCATTTCTTCTTGGCTTGTTGAAGCAACTGATGCCTCTGCCTCTTGCAAAGTATCTCCCATAAGCATGTATAGATTTGCTGCAATCTTTTCTGCTTTTATTACCACAAGAGCTCCTTTAACAACTTTCAAGATCCCACCTTCAATATGGATCTTGCATCTAAGTTCATCCAATTGCCCAATCGACAACAAATTCTTCTTCAAGCCTTTCACGTGTCTTACCCCTTGAAGTGAACGAATAGAACCGTCAAACATTTTTATTTTGACAGTACCCATTCCATCAATTTTTAAGGCATGATCGTTTCCCATAAACACCGATCCTTTCGAGACAGGTTCATATGTACAAAACCAATCACGATGAGGAGTCATGTGCCATGTTGCTCCTGAATCAACAATCCAAACATCAGTGAGCTGCTTGCTGCCTTTAGAACCAATTGTTGCTTCGCCATACAAGATTTTTCCATCATCAGAGGTGCTTGCAACACATCCTTGAGAACTTGATCCTTCTGGAACCTTCTCTATACTCTTCTTATTCCAACAATCTTTCTTGAAGTGCCCTCTCTTACCACAATTGTAGCATTTGACCTGCTTCTTACTTTGTGACTTTGGTCTACTTTGACTCCCACTGGAACCACGCTCCATTGATCTTCTTCTTGTCATCAACAAAGCCTCTGCTTGTTTTGAGCTTTCTAATCTATCTTCCTTATTCTTGCGCCTATATTCTTCTTCAAGAACCGCAGCAGCCATGTCATCAAAAGAAAGATAATCAGTCAAAATATTATTAGTTAAGTTAATGATAAGCTGATCATATGAATCTGGTAGACTTTGAAGTAAGAGCTCTGCACGTTCATTTTCCGCTATGGTATATTCCAACGATGAGAGTTGGGAAAATAGCGTATTTAGATTGTTGATGTGATCCATTGCCGATGTGGACTCACTCATTCGAAGAGTATAAAGTCTTCTCTTCAAGAATATCTTGTTGTGTAGTGACTTGACTTCATATAATTTGGTGAGAGTATCCCAAATTTCCTTTGCTATCTTTTTCTCTGCTACACTTGATAAAACCGAGTCAGCTAGTGCCAAGTGTAAGTTTGCAACAGCATTGTTATCCATCTCCTTCCATTTTTCATCTGTAATTCCAGTGGGTCTTTCTTCAATTGCTGTCACGCAATTGTCTTTTCTCATAATAGCTTTTATCTTCAATTTCCATATGGAAAATTTACTCCCACTGAATTTTGGAATTTCATACTTTGCTGCCATTTTTTTTTAGACGGTAACTCACAGCGGAAAAAAAAATATTAATCAGCAACCTTTGGCTCTGATACCACTGTTAGGTACCAGACAAATGACACAGCAAAATATAGAGATGAAAAATTAGAAATTTGTATAAAATATGGAAACAATTGAATAACTTTCTTTGAGAATTACAACTTCTCTCTCTATCACAAGGAGACTACAAAACACTCTCTCTTGACAAAAGGAGAACACACTTCTCTCTATATATATAGAAGAAAACTACTCAAAGAAATATTATGTTATTCTCTTTGGATGACTTGATTGAAATGAATTAAAGAAAAACTCAATTTATAGGTGAGTCTCTTCAATATGAACCATCCGTCAATTAGAGGTATATAATTTTTATCTTTTTCAACCATTAAAATTCTAAGGTTATAAACTAAGATTGTTTATTACCTCTCATTTTATTTAGTTATTATTTATTTATATATTTTCTAAAATTAGCTTTACTAATTTTACACTAACATATAATGTGATGATACATTTTCCTTCTTCAACAACAACAGCAACCCCTCCTTCTCCCACATTAAATACATCAGCAATAATAACTAAGTTGAATCCAATTCCAAACTCATCATTTAAATTAAATTGAATTCGGTATCATATCATCATTCAACAAATTAAATAAATAATCTAATTTCAAACTCAGAATACAAACTCAGAATCTTAAAAATTAATTGAAAAAAGAGATGAAACTGAAGAAGCCTTGGCCTGCCGGAGAAATGACGAGAGATGAACAACGATGACAGAGTGAGCTTAGAGAATGTTTATGTTCTTCTAGAACCCCTTTTTCGAAATAACGTTCTTCACATAATTAGACTTACTTTTGGAATAAGACTGAGCAGAGTATTTTGCTTCGAATAGCAATGCTTCTGCTAGTGAGCTCGCGATGAGACAGAGTTACCCATAGGAGCTCAGCAATGGTGGGGTTTCTGCCTTCAGCGATGGTAGGGGATGTGAGGAAGGAAAACGGCACAGTAAAGAGAGACTGAGTTAAGCTCGACGATGGTGGGGTTTCTGCCTTCGGTGATGGTGGGGGATGGGAAGAACATAAACGGCGCAGTGAAGAGAGACTGAGTTGAGCTCGGCGATGGTGGGATTTCTGCCTTCGGCGATGGTGGGGGCTGAGAGGAAGGGAAACAGCGATGGTGGGGACTGGGAGGAAGGGAAACGACGGGAGTGAAGAGAGACTGAGTTGAGCTCGGCGATGATAGGGACTGGGAGGAAGGGAAATGGCGTAGTGAAGAGAGACTGAGTTGAGTTCGGAAGGAGGTAGAAGAAGAAGAAGATCGAAACGGTGCAACAACTAACACATACAGGGCTTTTCTTTTGGCTAGCTAGGGTTCTTTTTTGTTCTAAGTTACGAGGGAATGGGGATTTTGGGAGGGAGGGAGATTTTGGGAGGGAAGGGGAAACGACCGCGTTTGGGGAGGGATAATTAAAAAAATAAAAAATAAATTTAAAAAAATAAAAAAACCGTGACTATAGACCACCTTAAGCCACCCCCTAATAACCGTGACTATAGGCTCTTTTAGGTCACCTCCCAAAACCATGAACATAGACCCTTTTAGGCCACCCTTTCGAAAAATCGTGACCATAGATCTTTTTAGGCCACTCCCCAAATCGTGACCATAGATCCCTTTAGGTCACCCTTTTTTGAAAAACTGTGACCATAGACCCTTCTTGGTCACTTCTTAGTACTAGTGAACAAAGCGCGAGTTGTGGAGGACTGTGCCAAGAAGGTAACTGAGGCGAGAGAAAATCTTAGTTATATTGACAACTGAGCTTGTGGCGATTACCTTGGACCAAGGGAGCAGAACTTTAAGAGAGATTGATGCATTCCTCAACATCTTCAAGGTCAAGGAAACTTTAGAACGGACAACAATACTCAGTTCCACCAGATGAGGGAAAGTCATCTGTGTTATACTTGTGGGCGTCCTGGACATATATCCATGTATTGCCGACGTGGGAGGAACCAAGATGCGGGTCAGAATCAACAGCCAGGCCGCGTGTTTGCCTTAGATGCGGGTGATGCAATGGGATCGGATACTCTGATACGAGGTAAGCATATAGGATTCATATAGAATGTTGATAAGACCAAGGTTCGGCTTAGTTCTATTATATGTAATATCGCCGTTCGTGATAGCAGAACTTAGAGATTCGTTAGAGCGACCAATGGAGAAGAAAACTTTTGATGGATGTGGTTTGGTAATCCGGGTTTTTAAGGACAAGTAATCAGAGTGACGTAGCGGAAGGCATGTGGGGATTCAAATCGGAGATGGAGATGTACAACCTTTATCCTTTTACCAACGACTTGAATTTTGGGGACAAAATTCCTAAATAGGAGGGGAGAATGTAAGAACCATAATTCCTATCGAGCGTTTAGATAATATAAAATAATTTAATCGTCCGGAATAGGTTTGAGAAATTAAAAGTCTTAATTTATAAATTTAACGGTGAGATTTGAATTCAGTGAATTTTTCTGAGTGGAAAAATGTAATTTTCAGCGGAAAATTGGGTAAAAATGTGTACCGGTAATTTAGCCAGCAGTACCGCCTTAAGTCTATCTGGTACTGTATAAAAATAATAAAAATAGTAGAAAATCTTAGGAAAACTTTTAGAATTGAAAACCGGGCACTAATTCTAAAGGTTTTGGCCCAAAGTGGGCCAAACGAGTTAAAAACACTAACGGGTTGGACCAGGATCAAGTCGGGCCCAAGCCCAACATATATATTCGCTCTTCATGAGCTTTTCAGCTCATTAAACACACACATAAGGGTTTGGGGCTGCTGAAGTGAGAAGAGAGAAATCCCACATTACACTATTCACATTCAACTTCTTTCACTTGTAACTCGAGTTACGGTGCTCCGATTCGCGTACTGTTTGCGGTCACGCGAAGCTCTCGTCGAGCCCATCATTTATACCTAAGTATTGATGGTACGAAATCATGTTTCACACTCCCTTTTTCAGCCCTAACAGTTTTCACATTTTTAGGTTTGGGTTTTGAAGAAGTTTTGTGATTTTGTTTGTTTAGGAGTGATCTAACGCTGGAGTATTGCTGTGTTTCACCCCTAATTCCATTGGGTAAGGTGAGTGTATTATTTTTCCTTGTGATTTTGTATATATGGAACCCTATATTAATTTGTGGTAAAATATATGATGTATAGCTTGTTTGTGGAGTTGATTGTGGCCTTTTGGAAGTGGTGTTGGTGATTGAAAGCTTGTTGGATTTCAATCTTGGTACGGTGTGTATTTTGGGAATCGATCAAGGTATTGTTTCAGTTTTTTCTATGTAATATGTAATATTTATTGACATTTAGCCTAGTGGACTTTAGGATAGGATTGAATTGATTGTTGGAAATTGTTGAATATGATTATGTATGATGGTGTTGTTAATTTGATGAATTGTGATGTTGAGCTTTGATGTTCTTATTCATTATTGAAATGAGCTTTGAAAATGATAATTGGAGTGTTGATAGAGAATTATGAGCTTATTGATATTGATAAATATTAGAAATGGAGAAATGATGCTTGGAGTGTAAACATTGATAATTTGAGGAAGGTAACTGAGGATTTTGGATGAAATTAGTGAAATCACATGATGGTAGGATGAGGAATGATTTGGAAGGTGTATGGACATCATTTAGGTCTATTGGAACTATTTTAGTTGTAGGATATTTGGTTTTGATTGTAAATTTTGGAAGTTTGAGAACCTAGTTAATTTTTGGTAAAAGCCAATTTTTGGTGAACTTTGACGGATCATAACTTAAGCCTCAGTTTTTGAAATTAGTTGAAATTTATCTTAAATTAAATTTCATTCAAATATCTTTAAATTGATATAAAGTTTGAGAAAAAAAATAATTTTTGTAGAAGAAGTTATGAACGTTTAAAATTTGGTGTTTAAAATCGAATTCTACAACTTTGAAAATTTTCTAAGTCTGGTGAGGGTTGCGTACGTGACACAATGCACGCGACGCGGCCATTCCATTCAAGTTGGGCATCGATGCCCACGTACGCAAACTATCAGAATTTTAACCCTTGCGTACGCAAACTATAACACGCGATGCGAGCAATTCGTTCGGGTTGGGACACTCGCGTACGCGAGCAGGTGATTGCGTACGCGACCACCTATTTTTGACTGCATGCGTACGCGAGACAGGGGCTTACGTACGCGAGACCCCTATTTTTCTGAAAAAATGTTTTTCTTTGTTTTCAAAGGTTCACGAGCTTTCCAAACATTCTTTAAGTATTGATGAGCGGATATTTTATACGCTTTTTGGGGTTAATTTCATATAGATTTTAGTATGTTTTAGTTGGTTTTTAGTTTATTTTCATTAGTTTCTAGGCAAAATTCATATTTCTGGACTTTACTATGAGTTTGTGTATTTTTCTGTAATTTCAGGTATTTTCTGGCTGAAATTGAGGGAGCTGAGCAAAAATCTGATTTAGGCTGAAAATGGACTACTGATGCTGTTGGATTCTGACCTCCCTGCACTCAAAATGGATTCTCTGGGGCTACAGAACTTTAAATGGCGTGCTTTCAATTGCGTTAGAAAGTAGACATCCAGGGCTTTCCAGCAATATATAATAGTCCATACTTTGCTCAAGGATAGATGACGTAAACTGGCATTCAACGCCAGTTCTCTGCCCAATTCTGGCGTCCAGCGCCAGAAACAAGTTGCAAGTTGGAGTTCAATGCCAGAAAAGGATCCAAAGCTGGCGTTGAACGCCCAAAACAGCCCCAGGCACGTGAAAGCTTTAGTCTCAGCCCCAGCACACACCAAGTGGGCCCCAGAAGTAGATTTCTGCACTATCTGTTATAGTTTATTCATTTTCTGTAAACCTAGGTTACTAGTTTAGTATTTAAACAACCTTTATAGATTTATTTTGTATCTCGTGACATTTTAGATCTGAACTTTGTACTCTTTGACGACATGAGTCTCTAAACTCCATTGTTGGGGGTGAGGAGCTCTGCTGTGTCTCGATGAATTAATGCAAGTATTTCTGTTTTCCATTTAAACATGCATGTTCCTATCTAAGATATCCATTCGCGCCTAATTATGGAGAAGGTGATGATCAGTGATAC
The DNA here is from genome assembly GCF_000816755.2 of Arachis ipaensis. NCBI lineage: Eukaryota > Viridiplantae > Streptophyta > Magnoliopsida > Fabales > Fabaceae > Arachis > Arachis ipaensis. The sequence goes on from NC_029794.2 coordinate 89,895,648, forward strand.
TCATCACCTTCCTCAATCTATGAACGTGTGTCTGACAATCACTTCTGTTCTACATCAGATTGAATGAATATCTCTTAGATTCCCTAATCAGAATCTCCGTGGTATAAGCTAGATTGATGGCGGCATTCATGAGAATCCGGAAAGTCTAAACCTTGTCTGTGGTATTCCGAGTAGGATTCTGGGATTGGATGGCTGTGACGAACTTCAAACTCGCGAGTGCTGGGCGTAGTGATAGACGCAAAAGGATAGTAAATCCTATTCCGGTACGACTAAGAACCTGCATATGATTAGCCGTGCGGTGACAGCGCACCTGGACCCTTTTCACTGGAAGGATGGATGGTAGCCATTGACAACGGTGATCCACCTACACACAGCTTGCCATAGGAGGACGTGCGTGCGTGAATCAGAAAACAAAGGAAAGCAGAATTTCAGAAGACAAAGCATCTCCAAAACTCCAACATATTCTCCATTATTGCATACAAGTATAATTTGTGTTCTGCCATTTTATTCCTTGCAATCAAATTTGATAAGTGAATTATTTTATTGTTTTCCTGACTAAGAGTTACAAGATAACCATAGATTGCTTCAAGCCAACAATCTCCGTGGGATCGATCCTTACTCACGTAATGTATTACTTGGACGACCCAGTGCACTTGCTGGTTAGTTGTGCGGAATTACATTGTGAAGTATTTTTCGTGCACCAAGTTTTTGGCGCCGTTGTCGGGGATTGTTCGTGTTTGAACAACTGTTGGTTTATTTTGTTGCTTAGATTAGGAAAATTTTTCTTTTTGGTTTAGAGTCTCTTACTATTGTTCTTGGTTAAAAATATCCTTCTTCAAAACAAGTGTTACATTTATTGCCCAATTGGCTAGAGTGTTGGTTTATGTTCTTGATGATTGGGCACCAGTTTTATTAAAAATCTTTTTCAAAAATAATTTTTCCTTGATTAAATCTTGTGCCAAACTTTAAGTTTGGTGTTTTCTTGTTGATTTTTTCTTTGGTTTTCAAAAATTTTATTTTGGTTTTCTAAAAATTTTAAGTTTGGTGTTCCTTATTCATGTTCTTGTGTTCTTGTGAATCTTCAAAGTGTTCTTGAGTTTTTCCTTGTGTCTTGATCTTAAAATTTTTAAGTTTGGTGTATTTCAAAAATATCTTTTCCCTCTATTTTAAAGTAATTTTTTGAAAATCAATTTTAAAAATTCAGATTTTTTCTATTTCAAAATTTAAAACCTTTTTCAAAAAAAAAATATTCATATCTTTTTCAAAACTTTCTAACCACTTTCTCTCTCCTCAGTTTTTCGAAATTCTTCACCCATTTTTATTTATTTTATTTTAATTTTTTATTTCGAAAATAAAATAAATTAATTAAAAAAATATATATATTTATTCTATTTTACATCATCTCCCTTTCTCTATCATGGATTTAAGGAGGACTCTGGGGTCATACGCTAACCCCTCTACTGCTTCATATGGGAGCAGTATCTGCATACCCTCCATTGGAGTCAGTAGCTTTGAGCTGAATCCTTAGCTCATCATCATGGTGCAGCAAAATTGCCAGTATTCCGGTCTTCTACAGGAAGAACCTACAGAGTTTCTAGCACAATTTTTACAAATTGCTGACACAGTACATGATAAGGAAATAGATCAGGATGTCTACAGACTATTACTGTTTCCATTTGCTGTAAAAGATCAAGCTAAGAGGTGGTTAAATAACTAACCTAAGGCCAGCATAAGGACATGGAAACAGCTGACAGAAAAATTCCTGAATCAATACTTTCCCCCAAAATGGATGACACAGCTAAGGCTGGACATCCAAGGCTTTAAACAAGGAGATAAGGAATCTCTTTATGATGCCTGGGAGAGATACAGAGAGATGCTACGAAAATACCCCTCTGAAATGTTTTCAGAGTGGGTTCAGTTAGACATCTTCTATTATGGGCTTGCAGAAGGAGCTCAGATGTCTCTAGATTACTCAGCTGGTGGATCTATCCCCATGAGAAAGACAATTGAAGAGGCTCAAGAGCTCATTGATACAGTTGCCAGGAATCAGCATCTGTACCTAAGTAGTGACCCTTCCATGAAAGAAGAGGTTAAAACAGTAACTGTTGAACTCAGCCCTGTAAAACAAGCTGCTGAATTCAATCAGCAATTGGACTTTCTAACAAAGCAGTTAGCCGAATTCAAGGATAAACTACAAGAGACAAGGATGGCTAATATAAATATGGAAGAACAATTGAAGCAAACAAAGCAGCAGCTGTCAAGACAAATAACAGAAGAATGCCAAGCAGTTCAATTAAGAAGTGGGAAAATATTAAATACCCCACCTCAAGGCAGCAAAGAGTTAAGGAATGAGCAAACCACCCAAAATTCACCTGAGGACAGTAAGAGCCCAGGAAAAAGTAATTCTGGCGTTAAAACGCCAGCAATCTGGTGGAAGGCTGGCGCTGAACGCCCAGATCATGCCCAAGACTGGCGTTCAACGCCAGTAACAAGAAAGGACTGGCATTCAACGCCAGAAACAAGCAAGGATCTGGCGTTGAACGCCCAAAATGGGCAAGATCTGGCGCTAAACGCCCAAAATAGGCACAGTTCTGGCGTTCAGATGCCAGGAATAGACAAGGAGTTAGCGTCTCACATCACTCCAGCTTCTAACTCTGGCACTCAATTGCCAGTGAGGGATCAGACACACACAAGTGCTGATGACAACCCCTCTAAAAAGGCTTCTTCAACCACTTCTGTAGGCAATAAAACTACAACAACTAAGGTTGAGGAATATAAAGCCAAGATACCTTATCCTCAAAAACTCCGGAAAGAGGAACAGGATAAGCAATTTGCTCGCTTTGCAGATTATCTCAGGACTCTTGAAATAAAGATTCCATTCTGGGGCATGCAGGATTCTATAGGAGGTTTATAAAGGATTTTTCAAAAATCACAAAACCTCTAAGTAATCTGCTAGCTGCTGACACGCCATTTGTGTTTAACACAGAGTGTCTGCAGGCGTTTGAAACGCTGAAAGCTAAGCTGGTCACAGCACCAGTTATTTCCGCACCAGACTGGACATTACCATTTGAGCTAATGTGTGATGTGAGTGATCACACCATTGGTGCAGTATTGGGACAGAGGCATGACAAGCTTCTGCACGTCATTTATTATGCTAGTCGCGTTTTAAATGATGCCCATAAAAATTACACAACCACAGAAAAAGAATTACTTGCAGTGGTTTATGCCATTGACAAGTTCAGATCATACTTAGTAGGATCAAAAGTGATTGTGTATACTGACCATGCTGCTCTTAAATATCTACTCACAAAGCAGGATTCAAAACCCAGGCTCATCAGATGGGTGTTGCTTCTGCAAGAGTTTGATATAGAAATAAGAGACAGATAAGAGACAGAGAACCAAGTGGCTGATCATCTGTCCCGGATAGAGCCAGTAGAAGGGACGTCCCTCCCCTCTCTTGAGATCTCTGAGACTTTTCCGGATGAGCATTTATTTGCCATTCAGGAAACACCATGGTTTGCCGATATTGCAAACTATAAAGCTGTAAGGTTCATACCCAAAGAGTACAACAGGAAACAAAAGAAAAAATTAATCACTGATGCAAAGTACTACTTGTGGGATGAACCCTATCTCTTTAAGAGATGTGCAGACGGAATAATCCGTAGGTGTGTTCCTAGAGAAGAAGCACAGAGGATCCTATGGCATTGCCATGGATCTCAATATGGAGGCCATCTCGGAGGTGAGCGAACAGCCACCAAGGTCCTCCAATGTGGCTTCTATTGGCCCACACTCTATAAAGATTCCCGAGAGTTTGTACGTAACTGTGACAGTTACCAAAGAGCTGGTAATCTGCCGCATGGTTACGCCATGCCTCAACAAGAAATCTTGGAGATTGAGTTGTTTGACGTATGGGGAATTGACCTCATGGGACCTTTCCCACCATTATTCTCAAATACTTATATTCTGGTGGCAGTTGACTACGTATCCTTGCTGGGAGGCAACCCAGCCATGGGGCATCAATCCTCTAAGCATTTTGCCCTATTTTTATTTTTATTTGTTTATATAAAGTTCATTGATAACAAGGTAAAGAATCAATTGCATGAGTCCACAGGGTTACAGAAGGAATCTGCACACAAAACAGAGAAAAAGAGCTCACTGGCAAGAAAACGCCAGTAAGAGTCTGTTTTGGGCGTTCAACGCCCAAAAGAAGCATCCACTGGGTGTTGAACACCAGTGAGGATAGCCATCTGGGCGTTAAACGCCAGAAAGAAGCTCTTTCTGGGCGTTTAACGCCAGATTTACAGCATTCTGGGCGTTCAGAAAAACGCCCAGTAACAAAGGACTTCCTGGCGTTCAACGCCAGGATGGTGGGGAGGAGGTAAATTCATTTTTTCTTCATATTTTTCATTTTAATCTTAATTTTCATATTTCAATTCATGATTTCTTGCATAAACATGTTAAGAACCCTAATTTCTAAAATCCCTAATTTCTAAAAATCCTACCTTAAAAATATCAAATGTATCTTAATCCATAAGCACAAACCCTCTTTTTCAATTCAATTCAACTCTTTTTCAAATTTTCAAAACAAATCTATCTTTTCAACTAATATCTTTTTCAAATCTCCACATTATCATTTTCAAAATCTAGATTTATCTTTTTCAAAAATCTTTCATATCTTTTCAATTTTAAACTACATCCTCTCTTATCATATCTTCTATCTTATCTTTTCCAAATCAATCTTTTTTTATCATATCTTTTCTAAATTTTCGAACCCCCCCCCTCCCTTTAAATATGGGTTCGGCCTCCCTCCTCTTCCATCAACAATTGCACCTAGCTCTCCTTCTATCCCTCTCCTTTCTTTTCTTTTGCTTGAGGACAAGCAAACCTCTAAGTTTGGTGTGTTTCTCCGTGATCACTAAGACCATGGCTCCTAAGGAAAAACAACCCACTTCAAGAGGCAAGAAAGAGAGCGTTCCAAAACCACTTTGGAATCAAGGGAAGTTCTTATCTAAAGAACATTCAGACCATTATTACAAAATAATGGGTCTAAGATCAGTGATCCCGGAAGTTAGATTCGATCTGAAAGAAGACGAATATCCGGAGATCCAGGAGCAAATTCGAATCAGGAACTGGGAGGTCCTAGCTAATCCTGAGACGAAAGTGGGAAGGAATATGGTCCAGGAGTTCTATGCTAATATGTGGCAGACAGACAAGCAAAAACTATCTGGAACTGCTTTCTATGAATATCGGACCGTGGTTAGAGGAAAGATTGTTCATACCAACCCTGACAAGATCAGGGAGATCTTAAAGCTACCTCAGCTGAAAGATGATCCAGACTCTTTCAACAGGAGAATGATGAGAACAGACAAGGGCCTGGATAAGATTCTAGAGGATATATGTATCCCTGGAGCTAGGTGGACCACTAGCACAAAGGGTGTCCCAAATCAACTCAAAAGAGAAGATCTCAAACCAATCGCCAGAGGATGGCTGGACTTCATTGGGCATTCTCTGCTACCCACCAGCAACCGTTCTGAAGTCACTGTTAAAAGAGCAGTGAAGATCCATTGCATCATGATGGGAAAAGAAGTGGAAGTTCATCAACTGATTTCAACTGAATTCTACAAAATTGCTAATAAAAATTCTAAAGAGGCCAGGTTGGCTTACCCAAGCTTGATTTCTCTGCTCTGCAAGGATGCTGGAGTAAGGATGGGAATAACTGAGTATATCTCAATTGAGAAACCAATTACCAAAGCATCAATGGAAAAACAACAAGCACAGGATGACCCCATCAAGAAGAAAACACAGGAATTTCTCCCAAAAATCCCTCAATCTGAATATTGGGAGTATCTCGAAACATCAGTTACCAAGATGCAAGAAGCTATGGAACAAATAATAAAGGAACAGAAGGAACAAAGTCAAATTCTTTGCTATTTGATTAAAGAACAGGAAGAGCAAGGGCGTGACTTGAGGGAATTGAAGCGCCAGAAGTTATCTCTTGAAGTACCAAGCACCCCACAGATCCGAGGAACATCCACTTCCCAGAACAAAGGTTGTTAAATTCCAATTTCTGCTTTAACTCTGTGATAGTTGTCGTTATAAGAGTTTACCTTAGGCGTCATATAGTAGTAATTAGTATCTGTTTTGATTTTTTCTCCAATTAAGTTATAGTCTATTTTTCTCATCATCAGCAAACATGAATAAAATAGTAGATCTTTTGAATAAGAGGCAATAAAATTTTGAGTTTTTAATAATAAAAATTCTAATTAGTTACATGTGGTGGTAATGCTTTCTGTCTTCTGAATGAATGCTTGAACAGTGCATATGTCTTTTGAATTTGATGTTTAAGACTATTAAATATGTTGGCTCTTGAAAAAATGATGAACATGAGACATGTTATTGATAATCTGAAAAATCATAAAAAAAATTGATTCTTGAAGCAAGAAAAAGCAGCAAAGAACAAAGCTTGCAGAAAAAAAATATAATAATATAGAGAAAGAAAAAGAGAAAGCAAGCAGAAAAAGCCAATAACCCTTAAAACCATGAGATGCCAAAACTGTTCGGAAGCAAAAAGCTACTAGTCCCGCTCATCTAATTAGAATTTGAGCTTCACTCAAAAACTCTGAGATATTATTGCTTCTCAACCTATTAGTCTTCTATTTTATTTGTCTAGTTGCTTGAGGACAAGCAACAGTTTAAGTTTGGTATTGTGATGAGCGGATATTTTATATGCTTTTTAGGGTTATTTTCATATAGATTTTAGTATGTTTTAGTTGGTTTTTAGTTTATTTTCATTAGTTTCTAGGCAAAATTCATATTTCTGGACTTTACTATGAGTTTGTGTATTTTTCTGTAATTTTAGGTATTTTCTGGCTGAAATTGAGGGAGCTGAGCAAAAATCTGATTTAGGCTGAAAAAGGACTGCTGATGCTGTTGGATTCTGACCTCCCTACACTTAAAATGGATTCTCTGGAGCTACAGAACTCCAAATGGCGTGCTTCCAACTGCGTTAGAAAGTAGACATCCAGGGCTTTCCAGCAATATATAATAATCCATACTTTGCTCAAGGATAGATGACGTAAACTGGCGTTCAACGCCAATTCTCTGCCCAATTCTGGCGTCCAACGCCAGAAACAAGTTGCAAGTTGGAGTTCAACGCCAGAAAAGGATCCAAAGCTGGCGTTGAATGCCCAAAACAGCCCCAGGCACGTGAAAGCTTTAGTCTCAGCCCCAGCACACACCAAGTGGGCCCCAGAAGTGGATTTCTGCACTATCTGTTATAGTTTACTCATTTTCTGTAAACCTAGGTTACTAGTTTAGTATTTAAACAACCTTTATAATCCATGAACGTGTGTCTGACAATCACTTCCGTTCTACATCAGATTGAATGAATATCTCTTAGATTTCCTAATCAGAATCTCCGTGGTATAAGCTAGATTGATGGCGGCATTCATGAGAATCCGGAAAGTCTAAACCTTGTCTGTGGTATTCCGAGTAGGATTCTGGGATTGGATGGCTGTGACGAACTTCAAACTCGCGAGTGCTGGGCGTAGTGACAGACGCAAAAGGATAGTAAATCCTATTCCGATACGATTGAGAACCTGTAGATGATTAGCCGTGCGGTGACAGCGCATTTGAACCCTTTTCACTGGAAGGATGGATGGTAGCCATTGACAACGGTGATCCACCTACACACAGCTTGCCATAGGAGGACGTGCGTGCGTGAATCAGAAAACAAAGGAAAGCAGAATTTCAGAAGACAAAGCATCTCCAAAACTCCAACATATTCTCCATCATTGCATACAAGTCTGCCCTTTTATTCCTTGCAATCAAATTTGATAAGTGAATTATTTTATTGTTTTCCTGACTAAGAGTTACAAGATAACCATAGATTGCTTCAAGCCAACAATCTCCGTGGGATCGACCCTTACTCACGTAAGGTATTACTTGGACGACCCAGTGCACTTGCTGGTTAGTTGTGAGGAATTACATTGTGAAGTAATTTTCGTGCACCAAGTTTTTGGCGCCGTTGCCGGGGATTGTTCGTGTTTGAACAACTGACGGTTTATTTTGTTGCTTAGATTAGGAAAAATTTTCTTTTTGGTTTAGAGTCTCTTATTATTGTTCTTGGTTAAAAATATCCTTCTTCAAAACAAGTGTTACATTTATTGCCCAATTGGCTAGAGTGCTACTAAAGATGAGTTAGAGACTTAAAATAGATGAATTTTTGTATGAATTTTAGAAGATGGAGACTTAGGTTTTTGGAGTACTGAGGATGTATTAATTGAGAGAGATGATAGAGTACTGTAACGACAATTGATATGATGAATAGTGGAATTACAGATTGATGATGTTTGAGATGAGTCTAAGACTTGGAGTGGAATGATGGATTACTGAGGACTGAAAATGATTTGTGAAAGCCACTGATATATTATTTTATACTGAGACTATTGAGTCGCTATGTGCCTCAGGCAAGGGCTGTGGCAGTCTCTCGCTTGTCGAGGTCGCGGTGCCGGCATAAGGACGGTGGTTAATCCCGCTTACGTTGAGATGTGAGGGCTGAGGTTGTATCCCGCTCGCATAACCTTCTCTGCTGCATAAGTGTGCAGAACCTGTATCTCTGGCGTAGCAGACTCCTTGCTGCATGAGTGTGCGGGGCCTATATCCCCGGCGTGGCAGATTTCTCTCCTGCATGAATGTGCAGAGCCTATATCTCTGGGCGTGACAAGAAGGCTACATCCGAAAGGATGTATCGGGTTGGCATTTATAGACCGACAAGTGATATCACGAGCCAATAGGAAAGGCATTCATCATATGCATCTTCTACCTATTTGATTGCTTTGCTTAATTTCTGTTATGCCTAAATGAATCACATGTTTACTTGCTAATTGTTCTATTTGCTGTACATGTATCTTACTTATTTTGTTAAGTTTAAATGACCCTGTTTATTATTTATGGTTTAAGTTATTTATTTTGCTAAGTTTGGATATCTATTTGGTATGAAGCTCTAAGATTACCTCTGGCATCCCAAGGTCTTACATCTTACATTACTGGGCACTGTTACCATATTGAGAACCTCTGGTTCTCATTCCATACTTTGTTATTATTTTTCAAATGCAGGTCGTAACCCACCTCGGTGAGTTACGTGATGGTGACAGAGCGGAGGATCTTGATTATCTTTTGGAGACTTTTGATTTCTTTTGCTTAGATTCTCTCACTTTTGTATTTATATTTGCCTTAGAGGCTTACTTGAGAGAGATATTGTATAAGCTGTTTTAACTTTCAAAACTCCATATTGTCTGTATATAACTAGTCGGCTTAAACTCTGCGAGCTGCGGCTAGTTCTTTATGGCTATTATACTCTTATATCTATATATATATATTCTATTATCTTGTATCTTTACCTTGTGCCTTAAGTTTGTAGTTTCATGTGAACATTTTGCACTTTTGTAATTCTGTATTTGAGTTTATTTCTTCCTCGGGCTTCTAAAATTAATATTCATCTCTCTCTCTCTCTCTCTCTATATATATATATAAGCCTTAAAATTGTCGTAACCTTTTATTAACCTTTACTTTACGGCATGAGGTAAGGTTTAGGCTAATTAGGGAGTTACAGTAATCCACATTTGACTGCTACTATATATGTTTCACATTTATTTTATGGTGAGTTTTATCCAACTCTCCCTAAAATAACATGTAAATTATCCCTTATGATGTGTCACATCTTAATTGGATATTTACTTTTAATTTGAGTTACTATCTTAACCAAAGTTAAATTATATTGTAATTAAATTTTTAAAAAGGGTAAATGTATAATTTATTAAAAAATTAGAAACTGTTTTTTTTTTATTTTCCAAATCACGTTAATGGTATCCCTAATCCTAAATTTTTCTTCCTCGTTCTCTCTCAATGTCACTCAGCAACTCTTCCTCACCAGTCAGCCTCTCCTGAAATCTTGAACGGCCGAACTCCAAAGTCTAGAAGCCACGATCGACGGCTCCTCTGATTCGTTTCGCCAGCTCTGGTGCATCTCAAACCCTGCGCCGTCACGTCTGTGGCTCCCCTACTCCGCGTCATCGCGTCTCCTTGCTCCAGTGCGTCTCTCGTCGTCGCGTCCTCATCCGTCGCTGCTGTCACCCCTGCCAGAGTCTGCTTCGCCGTGCTTGGACATGTTAGGTTTTTCTCTGCTCTACGTTCTTGAAACTCCCTATCAGTTTATTTTAGTTATTCAGTTGGCTTATAATTTGATTACAATCAATAAGGCGGTGCTTCTTGGTTTTTTCTCTGCTCTGCATTCTTGAAACTCTGATAAACCACTATTTTATGGTTTATCTTGTGCTCAATTGAGTGCTTTTTATCTACTCTTTACCCACTTATTCATACTATTTGCATGGTTTTACATTTGCCTTCCTAATTATGTGCTTTGATTGAAAACATGCTTCTTTGGCCTTAAGTTCCCTATGGTTAAATCCTCTCTTATTACCATTAGATGCCTTGATATGTGTGTTAAGTAATTTCAGAGATCAAACTCCCTATCAATTTATTTTAGTTATTCAGTTGGCTTATAATTTGATTACAATCAATAAGGCGGTGCTTCTTGGGAGGCGCGACAAGGATGAAGGAATAGAGAAGGAGTGAAAGGCTGAAAGCCATTACAGATGGTTAGGATACATCTTTTGAAAATGATTTGGAAAAAAAGCCATGTTTCAATTTTTAATACTTTAAAAAATTACATAATTACTCAGTTTAAAAACTAATTTAATTATAAAATAGTCTAACTATGGTTAATCTAATAACCAATTAAAAAGTGACACATCACACAGGACAAATTACATGTTACTTTACAAAGGGTAGGGTAAAATTCACCTTATTTTTTTGTGCACATTAATTAAACTATATTTTATTATTTTATTTTATATTTTTGAAATAATGCCATCGTATTATAAGGATGATATTAATTTTCATAATCTAATGCGAATCTGCTTATTATTTTGTTCGTCATTGAATATTATTCATAAAAAATAGTTACTTAAAGTGAAATACTATATAAAGAGAGACAAAAACTTTTAGATTTATCGTTCTAGTTTGCTTCTTAATCCCCACTTAATCCCCACTTAATATTATCAACTTTTCTATTATTTATACATTATTTTTTTCTGGTAGTTATCCATTAATAAATATTGAATTAACGATTTTATTTATTGTATTTCAATTTGTTTATTTCCATTAGACTCAATAAATTATCAAAATTCAAATCTATTCTCTTGAACTACTTCTTGATCATATGATTGGAATCGTTTAAACGGAAGATCTTTATACCCAAAAATTTTTAAAGTAAAAAAAAATACAATAAATTAAATCTGCAGCCCATGTTATTAAATCTGCAGCTTTATTTTTTGTGCCAACAATTAAAAATTGTTTCCCCTTACTTGCTGCATCAAAAACCAAATCACAAGCTTCTGATAAAAAGCGAGCAGTTCTTGTAAGACAAATAATATTAAATTAATTAATTTTTTTGTAATATAATTTAGAAAAATAATAAATGTCAAATCTAGTATTCTATATAATTAAATATCAAATTCAGTACTCTACATAATTAATAGTTTGGATAGTTTAGGAAATTAATATCTCAATATTTTTAACAACTCTTAATAGGTGCGAACCTTTTTGCTGTCTTTTATATATGACAATCAAATAACTTAGCCAATATGCAAAATAAATGATACTACAGTAGACAAAATTAGTAATTTAATTTTAGAGTAAATACTTATGTACTCAAATTTTAAATATAATATTTTACATAAATGTCAATCTAATAATCAATAAAAAATAATATTTTCTTATATAAAACATATTAAAAATAAAGAAAAAAATAACAAAATATACGTGGAGGTTTTTCACTCTACTATTAGTAGGTATAATTTTTTTTTACATCTTTTATATGCCAATCATATGACAGACAAATAATATTAAATTAATTAATAATTTTTTTGTAATAATTTAAAAAATTAATAAATGTCAATTCTAGTACTCTTTATAATTAAATGTCAAATTCAATACTCTACATAATTAATAGTTTAGATAGTTCAGGAAATTAACATGTTAATGTTTTTAACAAACCTTTGATAGGTGTGAACTTTCTTGCGCCCTTTATACATGCCAATTAAATAAATTAGCCACTCCTTAAGATAAATGATAATGTGATAGACAAAATTAATAATTTCATTTTATTTCAGAAGAAATATTTATATACTCAAGTTTTAAATATAATACTCTATATAGTTAATAATTTAAAAAATTAAAAAAATATTATTGCAAAGCAATCTAAAAATAATAAGTTAACAAAATATTTATGAAACTTCTTCTTTCCATCATTGATAGATAAAGACATGTAAAACAAAAATAAGAACACATATCAGATAAAAAGAAGAAATTTTTTCTTTTTATATCAAATTGATAAGGAAAAAAACATAGTACTATTTTTTACATGAAAAATTGAGAATGAATTAAAATGATACAGAGAAATGACTGAAATTATATATTAGATAAGTAAACTAAAGAGAAAAAATATATATATAAGTAAAAATTATGCGTAAAAGTAGTAACTATTGCAAAATCGAATGAAATTTACAATTGTCGTGGAGGGAGACAATGAAAAATGATAGAGGATATTGAAGAAAGGAGAAGGGTGACAACAAGAGGAATACAGAAAAGTGCATGAAGAATAAAAATAGTAGATTTTTTAAAGAAATAATAATAGAATAATTAGAGTGAAATCAAACTACTGGTGAGAGTACAACGTATTCAAAACAAAAGGATATAAACTAAAACTATCATAGAATTAAACAAAATATAAAGATGGTGAAGAATGTGAAGATATTGATAAAACAAAGGATATAAACTAAAAGTAACATAGAATTAAACAAAATATAAAAATGGTGAAGAATGTGAAGACTTTGATATTTACTTCTGTCCATTTTCTGATTTATTAACAATTTACAGATAATTTACATTTTTTTGCTGGGAGATATGCTATCATGGTTATAGGCGTAAGAAAACTGCTTTTATTTTAGTAGGAGGTTATTAAATTTTTTAAAATAAATTTTATAACTATTTTGTCCTTATAATTTACTTTATGAAACAATTTCTTAGAGAATAAATATAGTATAAAAAAATTGGACACTAAAATCATGATCAACTTTTTGTATTGGCTTTATATATTGTTATAGATAAACAATCTTATTTGAAGAATGGTTTCTCTAACGTAATATAATTTTAGACACTAATTTAGTGATAAAAATTTATTAAGAATTAAATTGTTTAATTAAAAATTCTTTA
>NC_029794.2:89909120-89934521 GCF_000816755.2 Arachis ipaensis
CTAATAAACTACTTATTTTAAATTATAGAGAAAAAGACAAATCGATTCTTGATTATTTGGTCCACGGATATTTAAGTACTTGAGAATTTGAAAATACATTTAAGTCTCCGACCTCCTCAATATCTAGACACATTAATCTTTGAATCTAATTTGTCATATTTTAAAAATTCTCCTACGTGTACATCAGTGTCAACCAAATCAGTACAACGAAAGTTATGTTTAATTTTTTTTATTGGATTTGATAGATTTCAAGTGAACATGAAAGATTGATGTGTCTAAATTTTAAAAAAGTTCAAAAACTTAAATGCAATTTTAAATCTTTGAAGACTTAAATATCCACAGTTCAAAAGATCAAGGATCTATTTATTATTTTTTCTCAATTTTATATAAAAGTTGAGTGTAGTAAAATAATTATCTAGCTCACATATTTTTTTTAGTAAATCATACTTTTGCTAAATGATATATAGAAATAGAGAGGCTTCTATGTTTTGTGTTTCAACTTCAAATCATGAATTATATGCTGTAGTCACTCCTTATAATTTAGTATATGTTTGATTTAGCGTTTAGAAATATGAACGTACATTCAAAAATTTTAAACGCTAGACCAAATTTATTTGAATGGTTAGTTTTTTAATATAATTTTTACTCTCAAATGTACGTTTACTTGAAGCACTATTTTATAGCTTTTGTTTTCAATTCTTACCGTTAAAAATTAATTACAAAATTTATTCTTTTAACTACCTTTCATATTTTATATAATAATATATTATAATTTAAAATTTTGTAATATAAAAAGTATTAAAATAATAATATTAAAAATTTAATTCAATATTTACTCTTTTGGTAATTTTACATCTAAAAGTGATTTTGGTCATTGTTATTCAAATAATATTCTATTAATTATAATTTTTTTATTTAAAATATCTAAATATAAATCATGTTAAAACAAACTCAATTTTAATTAAAATTAATTTTAGTATAATCAAATTGAACTCAACTTCAATTTAGGGGTAAGTACGATTTTGATCCCTTAAGTTTAGTGCCAGAATCGAATTCGTCCCTCTTGTTATTTTGCCATTAAAATCGTTCTTAATGTTTTTTTTTCGTATTAAAATCGTCCTTTTCAATAAAATTTTTTATTTTATTCCTAAACTACCCCTATCCTATTTTAATAATAAAAATTATAAAATTAAAAAAAAAAAGAAAACGCGTAAAAACGCGTTGGGGGTGGGGGAAGAAAAGGGTATACGAAGGGAGAAAGGGGGGAGGGGGATGGCGGCGGCGTTGGTGGTGGTGTTGGTGGTGGTCGTGGTGCTGGTGGTGGTGTTGGTGGTGCTGATGGTGGAGGTTGTGGCGGTGGTGTTAGTGTTGGTGGTGGTGGTGGTGGAGGAGGTAATTATGTTGGTAGTAGTGAGGGTATTTTTGTCCAAAAAAAATAAAAAAGACGATTTTAATACGAAAAAAAACATTAAGGACGACTTTAATAGCAAAATAACAAGAGGGACGAATTCGATTCTGGCACTAGACTTAAGGGACCAAAATCGTACTTACCCCCTTCAATTTACAAAAACTAAACTAAATACATATTTATATCATGTGGCTATTGTCATTTCATTTTCTATGAGATAGAACTGATATTTGACAGTTTTTCACAAATTTACAGTGAGAAGTGATATGCTCCATATTTAAGTAAAATTTTAAAACGGTCCCACATACTTAAATTACATCTAAATTTTACCAATATAAAAATAATTTCTGTAATTTTTGTAGTGTTTATTTAATTTCTTTGGTAATTTAACATTGCTCAACTAATATTAACTATTAAAGAAGTTATCTTGTAGGTATCAAATAGATGTGATGTGATGTCTTACCATTGATTTGAATTCAGCAAACTTTATATGTTTGAGAACGTTTTAGGCACATTATTTTAAAGAGAAAACTGAATGCAAATGACCTGTAACGATCATGGTGTAAATCAAATTGAACTTTTGAAAATGTCGTAGTTTCATCGTTTTTATTTTTCCACGTGACATGTGTAACTCAAAATGGAAAGGAATTAATGATTATAAGAAAAATATTATCATATCATGGTAGTCCCTCAAAATTATGTTATATCAAAAAGGAAGTACGTAAAAACAACTTTTTTTTTTGCAACTTTATCCAACTTTTTTTCTTGTTTCTTTAAAGTAATTTTTTCTCCTTTCATGTTCACCCATCAGATCTCTATAATTTTAGTTTCTGCTTTCTACCACCACTATAAAAAAAATCTTTGGTTAAAGCAGTAAATTGCTTTTAGTAATTACAGTAATTTTTAAAAAACTACCATAATTATCATGATTAAATAGAAAATATATAAAATAAGATGACATGATAATTGAGGAGGTAGACAGATAGTAGAAGAATCATGCATGGACTTACTAGATGGGCCTTATGGATGTAATAAAAAATTTAATAAGAAAAATTTAATAAGGATTAGACTCAAAAGGAGGATCATGGATCTAAAAAACTAACATCGTAGCTCTTCTTGCAAAAGGATCATGTTCTAGCCAGTTAAAGGCGCCAAGATTTGAAATTGAAAGACATAAATTAGAGGATGATTTTACGAGTAAGGGAGATCATAATATTGTGAATAGTGCAAAAAAAGAGAGATAGAATGAGAAAGAAGTTAAAAAAGAAAATATATAGAAAAGATGCCGAAAGGGGGTATAATACTATCAATAGATTAAAGTAACATCTATATATTGAGCTTTGTTCAATGAGCAAGGATAATGTGGAGGCATGTAGAATGTAGAAGGTAGTAAGCAAGTTGAAACTTGAAACGTGTGCAAAAGGTCTAACAGACCTTGAAAGGAGATAATTAATATAGCAAATGAGAATGAAGTGATGAAGGAAATAACTATAGAAGGGTGAAAAAAAGTATATTGGAGATGAAAAAAAAATAGATTTTGAAAGGATCATTGAACAGGGGGATAAAAAACTAAAAGAAAAATTTGGTAGGCTATTCAAAAATTCAAATAATAAAAAAAAAAAAGTGTCGTTGATGAATGCGGGTCGTGATCTGGTATGATGTGGGTGTGGAACTTTACATATGATAGGAATAAAACACACAATTTTCTACTTGTAAGAATTAGAAGAACAACAAAAAATTTACTCACAACAAGTATTAACAGCAGCACAATATATAATATCCAATAGTAGCGAAAAAATCACATAAACCAGAAATTAGAGACAAGCTAACACACCAAAATTTTTAATGTGGAAAACCTATGTAAGAAGTAAAAATCACGAGTTATCAAGACTAGAAAATAGCTTCACTATGATGAAAAATAGGATACAAGAGAGTCACAAATTACTGCACAAAACGTGCATACAATAAGCCAAACAACCCAAACTTCAAAGCTTACAAAACAAGAACAAGAAGATGAAAATACCACACAAACAGAGCTTTCATGCATGGCTAATATCTCCAGCTATAGATATCGAATCAAAGATTTGAATGGTGAAAACAAAGAACCAGGTGTGTGAAACAAACTATCCAAATTTGAATCTGATCCAACGGTTAATGAATATGCAGCGACCAATTTACAGAAACAGTTTTGTATATGTGTGAAAATAACTTTCTCTCTTCTCTTCTCTTTAGTGTTTGGTATTCTTCTTGCAAATGAGATCTCTCTCACTCAATCCTAACTCACCTCAGCCACTTCAACTATTCATGGGATTGGATACTAATATTTGGCCTTTTTCTCCACATAGGAAGGGAGCCGAAAAAACCCAACAAATCTCCCCCTCACGACTATGTGGAGGTAACCGCCAATCCAGCGATTGAGCAATAAACTTCAAACTTTCATCTTGGTAATTGTTCTGAGGGTTACCTGAAACTAGAGGTTGATCTCGGTCGAGATCTTCTGTACTGGTCGGTGCCGACGTGTCCGGCTGGTGAGTGGCGGCCGGAGCTGTCGTGTCCAACTTGTTGGCTGGCTGCACTACTGATCCTTGGTCACCGGAGGGTGGGGGGTACCTGCAAGAAACTCCGATGCTTAAGTTAGCATGGGTATTAAATAGGTTTTTAGTAGAATCAGAGTATGAGTTATACCTGGGTGCTCCAGTGTATTTATAGTAGTGTGGGCTGACCTTTCTGATAAGATAAGTTAGTTATCTTATCTTATTTTAAGTGAAGTCAGCTTATCTTCAAGGGAACCGCCTTTATCTCTATAGGCTTGGGTTGCCTTTGGATTTGGGTCGTGTTCCTCTATTTGGGCCCTTTATTGGGATTTCCTGTCGATTTGGCCGACCTCTTTGAGAAGAGGTCGGGTAGCCTGACCTGAAGAGATTGGTTGCGTTGTCGCCAATCATCCCAGGTCAGATAGCTCGACCCAGGGTGTGAACAGTGCCCCTGCTTGAGCTCGGTCTTTTTTGTTGAGGTCGAGTCCTTGACTTCGGTCCTTCTCTTGTGAAACCGAACTCAAGCATTTTGTCGATTCCTTTCTTTGTAGAGCCTTTTTGAATGTAGAACGTTTTTTCCTTTAAAGGCGCGCGCTTCTGTATTAGCGCTTTGTTCTAGGGAACGTGCGAGGGTTTAATACCTTCATTAATTGGTATTAATTGCCCGTTTCCCTTGGCTTTATTTTGAATTTTGCTTCCTCAGAAAACGGTTTTTCTTCTTCGTTCTTCTTCGTAACTTCTTCTTTTACTTTATCACTTTTTTGCCTGCGCTTTGTTTTTACTTTGCGGCATCATTCGGCGATTTTCTGGGCGATTCTGTTTTTGAAGCTTCTTTCTTCATTTCAGGTTGGTTCTTTCTTCCTTTCCTTCTACGTCATTTTTTCTGCCTGATGGTGCAAAAGTTTCGATTTTGCTTTGAGAAAGTTTGGATCTTTCTGCTTTTGCTGTGTCTGGTTACTGTCGTAATGCGTGCTCTGAAGTTTCTTCGCCCTTTTGTATGAATCTTTTCATCTTTCCTATTGCTTTGACGCTCTTAGGGCTTTTGCATGTTATCACTGTTTTCGTTTGTGCTTTTGATGATAATTTGTTTGATTCTAGAGAAAAGGCTGTGTCTTTGACAATCCTCTGCTTGGCATGTTTGGTGTTGTCGAAGCTTTTTGCTGATAGACTGTAAAAAGATAGTGGTTTTGATGACTTTTGTACTTTTTTGTGTTTTGTCTTTCTCCTATGAAAATGCTTGCTATGCAAAATCTTCTTTTCTTGTTTGGGGGATGCCGAGACGTAAGCTATAGATTTTTCCTGAAACCTTGCTTTGTTACCGCCTCCAAAGGATGCCCCAGGACTTTGGTTTGAGTCTTGGGGTTTTCCTTTTCTGTTTGTTCTTCTGTATACTAGTCAAGTTATTTTTCCCCTCGTCCGAGATGTTTTTTGGTAATCCCATCTTCTTTTCTTATTGTAGGATTAGTTAGCCTCATGTCTTCTCGCAATAACATTGTAGAGATGTCTTCTAAAGTTCCCGAGGGGATGTCTGATTGGCTGGACTCCCTTATCTTGATGTGTGTCTCTGTGGTGGATGCTGATTTTTGTGTAGAGCTGAGGAAACGTCATAGGATTTGATGTAGCAGCGCCCGGGAGAGGGATTATGAGCTTGTGGTGCCTGATTCTGATGAGAGGGTTTGTTTTCCTACTTCGGTCGAGGGGGGAGGGTCCCTTTTTCTATGTCTATAAATATTTCTTCAGCCAGTTGGACATTACCTTTCCTTTTACTGCTTTCGAAACCGATTTGTTGTGGTCTTGTAATATTGCCCCATCCCAACTTCATCCAAATTCCTGGGGTTTTATCAAGATTTTTCAGCTGCTTTGCCAAGAGTTAGGCATAACACCTTCCCAGACTCTTTTCCTATATCTCTTTGTATCTGCCAAGCCTGGAGGTTCCTCCAAAAAGAAATCTTCTTGGATTTCGTTCAGGTCGGCCCAGGGGCATAAAGTTTTTGCCATGTATGATGAGTCTTTTAAAGATTTTAAGAATTATTTCTTCCGAGTCCGTGCTGTTGAGGGGGTCCGCCCCTTTTTTCTTGATGAGAATGACGAGCCTGCTTTCCCTCTAGAGTGGCAAAAGAATGTGAGAGTGTCTCTGATGAGCGGATATTTTATACGCTTTTTGGGGTTAATTTCATATAGATTTTAGTATGTTTTAGTTGGTTTTTAGTTTATTTTCATTAGTTTCTAGGCAAAATTCATATTTCTGGACATTACTATGAGTTTGTGTGTTTTTTTATAATTTCAGGTATTTTCTGGCTGAAATTGAGGGAGCTGAGCAAAAATCTGATTCAGCTGAAAAAGGACTGCTGATGTTGTTGGATTCTGACCTCCCAGCACTCAAAATAGATTTTCTGGAGCTACAGAACTCCAAATGGCGTGCTTCCAATTGCGTTGCAAAGTCTAAACCTTGTCTGTGGTATTCCGAGTAGGATTCTGGGATTGGATGGCTGTGACGAACTTCAAACTCGTGAGTGCTGGGCATGGTGACAGACGCAAAAGGATAGTAAATCCTATTCCGTTACGACTGAGAACCTGCAGATGATTAGCCGTGCGGTGACAGTGCACCTGGACCCTTTTCACTTGAAGGATGGATGGTAGCCATTGATAACGGTGATCCACCTACACACAGCTTGCCATAGGAGGACGTGCGTGCTTGAATTAGAGGACAGAGGAAAGCAGAGATTCTGAAGACAAAGCATCTCCAAAAATCCAACATATTATCCATTACTGCATAACAAGTAACCTTTAATCCATGCTCTCTTGTTTATTCGCAACTCAACTGATAAATATAATTGACTTCCTGACTAAGAATTGCAAGATAACCATAGATTGCTTCAAACCAACAATCTCCGTGGGATTCGACCCTTACTCACGTAAGGTATTACTTGGACGACCCAGTGCACTTGCTGGTTAGTGGTACGAGTGTGAAAAGTGTGATTCACAATTCGTGCACCAAGTTTTTGGCGCCGTTACCCTTTCTTGTTGATTTCCCTTTTGGTTTTCAAAAATTTTAGTTTGGTTTTCTAAAAATTTTAAGTTTTGTGTTCTTTCTTCATGTTCTTGTGTTCTTGTGAGTCTTCAAAGTGTTCTTGAGTTTTCCTTGTGTCTTGATCTTAAAATTTTTAAGTTTGGTGTTCCTTGGTGTTTTCCCTCCAAAATTTTCAAAAAAAACAAGGAGCATTAGATCTAAAAATCTTAAATCTTGTGCTATCTTATTGTTTTTCTCTCTCCTCTTTAAGTTCAAAAATATCTTTTCTCTCTATTTTAAAGCAAATTTTCGAAATTTACCTTTAAAATTCAGATTAAAAAAAAATTTAAAACCTTTTTCAAAAAAAAATCATCATATCCTTTTCAAAACTTCCTAACCACTTTCTCTCTCCTCATTTTTTTCGAAAATTTTCAACCATTTTTGTTTATTTTATTTTAATTTATCTCATTTTCGAAATAAATAAAGAAATAAATAAATAAAAATAAATTATTTATTTGACATCATCTTCCTTTCTCCATCATGGACCTAAGAGGAAATGAACAGTCCAGGAGGACTCTGGGGTCGTATGCTAACCCCTCTACTGCTTCATATGGGAGTAGTATCTGCATACCCTCCATTGGAGTCAGTAGCTTTGAGTTGAATCCTCAGCTCATTATCATGGTGCAGCAAAGTTGCCAGTATTCCGGTCTTCCACAGGAAGAACCTACAGAGTTTCTGGCACAATTTTTACAAATTGCTAACACAGTACATGATAAAGAAATAGATCAGGATGTCTACAGACTATTATTATTTCCGTTAGCTGTAAAAGATCAAGCTAAGAGGTGGTTAAATAACCAACCTAAGGCCAGCATAAGGACATGGAAACAGCTGACAGAAAAATTTCTGAATCAATACTTTCCCCCAAAACGGATGACACAGCTAAGGCTGGACATCCAAGGCTTTAAACAAGGAGATAATGAATCTCTTTATGATGCCTGGGAGAGATACAGAGAGATGCTACGAAAATGCCCCTCTGAAATGTTTTCAGAGTGGGTTCAGTTAGACATCTTCTATTATGGGCTTGCAGAAGGAGCTCAGATGTCTCTAGATTACTCAGCTGGTGGATCTATCCACATGAGAAAGACAATTGAAGAGGCTCAAGAGCTCATTGATACAGTTTCTAGGAATCAGCATCTGTACCTAAGCAGTGACCCTTCCATGAAAGAAGAGGTTAAAACAGTAACTGCTGAACTCAGCCCTGTAAAATAAGCTGCTGAATTCAATCAGCAATTGGTTCTAACAAAGCAGTTAGCCGAATTCAAGGATAAACTACAAGAGACAAGGATGGCTAATATAAATATGGAAGAACAATTGAAGCAAACAAAGCAGCAGCTATCAAGACAAATAACAGAAGAATGTCAAGCAATTCAATTAAGAAGTGGGAAAACATTAAATACCCTACCTCAAGGCAGCAAAGAGCTAAGGAATGAGCAAACCACCCAAAATTCACCTGAGGATAGTAAGAGCCCAGAGAAAAGTAATTCTGGCGTTAAAACGCCAGTAACAAGCAAGGACTGGCGTTCAACGCCAGAAACAAGCAAGGATCTGGCGTTCAACGCCCAAAATGGGCAAGATCTGGCGCTGAACGCCCAAAATGGGCACAATTCTGGCGTTCAGACGCCAGGAACAGACAAGGAGTTGGCGTCTCACGTCACTCCAGCTTCTAACTCTGGCACTCAATTGCCAGTGAGGGATCAGACACACACAAGTGCTGATGACAACCCCTCTAAAAAGGCTTCTTCAACCACTTTTGTAGGCAATAAACCTACAGCAACTAAGGTTGAGGAATATAAAGCCAATATACCTTATCCTCAAAAACTCCGGAAAGAGGAGCAGGATAAGCAATTTGCTCGCTTTGCAGATTATCTCAGGACTCTTGAAATAAAGATCCCATTTGCAGAGGCACTGGAGCAAATACCTTCTTATGCCAAGTTCATGAAAGAGATCTTGAGTCATAAAAAGGATTGGAGAGAAACAGAAAGAGTTCTCCTCACTGAAGAATGCAGTGTAGTCATTCTAAAAAGCTTCCCTGAAAAGCTTAAAGACCCTGGGAGTTTTCTGATACCATGCACATTAGAAGGTAATTGCACCAAGACAGCTTTATGTGATCTTGGGGCAAGCATCAACCTGATACCTGCATCCACTATCAGAAAGCTTGGTTTAACTGAGGAAGTTAAACCAACCCGGATATATCTCCAACTTGCTGATGGCTCCATTAAATACCCATCAGGCGTGATTGAAGACATGATTGTCAGAGTTAGGCCATTCGCCTTTCCCACTGACTTTGTAGTGCTGGAAATGGAGGAGCACAAGAGTGCTACTCTCATTCTAGGAAGACCCTTCCTAGCAACTGGACGAACTCTCATTGACGTCCAACAGGAGGAAATAACCCTGAGAGTCAATGAGGATGAGTTTAAGTTGAATGCTGTCAAAGCCATGCAGCACCCAGACACATCAAAAGACTGCATCAAAGTTGATCTTATTGACTCTTTGGTAGAAGAGATCAACATGGCTGAGAGTCTCGAATCAGAGTTGGAAGACATCTTTAAAGATGTTCAGCCTGATTTGGAGGATTCAGAGGAAATGAAAGAGACTCTGAAATTTCCTCTGGAAGAGGAAACGCCTCCTAAACCCGAGCTCAAACCATTACCATCATCCCTGAAATATGTATTTCTGGGAGAAGGTGACACTTTTCCAGTGATCATAAGCTCTGCTTTAAATCCATAGGAAGAGGAAGCACTTATTCAAGTGCTAAGGACACACAAGACAGCTCTTGGGTGGTCCATAGGTGACCTTAAGGGCATAAGCTCAGCTAGATGCATGCACAAAATCTTATTGGAGGATAATGCTAAACCAGTAGTTCAACCACAGAGGCGGCTAAATCCAGCCATGAAGAAAGTGGTGCAGAAAGAGGTCACCAAATTACTAGAGGCTGGGATTATTTATCCTATTTTTGATAGCCCCTGGGTGAGCCCTGTCCAAGTCGTCCCAAAGAAGGGAGGCATGACAGTGATTCATAATGAAAAAAATGAACTGGTTCCTACAAGAACAGTTACAGGGTGGCGCATGTGCATTGACTACAGAAGGCTCAATACAGCCACCAGAAAGGATCATTTTCCTTTACCATTCATAGACCAGATGCTAGAAAGACTGGCAGGTCATGATTACTACTGCATTTTGGATGGCTACTCAGGCTATAACCAGATTGCAGTAGATCCCCAGGATCAAGAGAAAACAGCATTCACATGTCCATCTGGAGTGTTTGCTTATAGAAGGATGCCATTTGGGCTGTGTAATACGCCTGCAACCTTCCAGAGATGCATGCTCTCTATTTTCTCTGATATGGTAGAAAAATTTTTGGAAGTCTTCATGGATGACTTCTCAGTATATGGAGATTCATTCAGCTCCTGTCTTGATCACCTGAAACTTGTTCTGAAAAGATGCCAAGAAACCAACCTAGTCTTAAACTGGGAAAAATGTCACTTCATGGTGACTGAAGGGATTGTCCTTGGGCATAAAATCTCAAACAAGGGAATAGAGGTGGATCAAGCAAAAATAGAGGTAATTGAAAAAATTACCACCATCTGCCAATGTTAAGGCAATCAGAAGCTTTCTGGGGCATGCAGGATTCTATAGGAGGTTTATAAAGGATTTTTTAAAAATCGCAAAACCTCTAAGCAATCTGCTAGCTGCTGACACGCCATTTGTGTTTAACACAGAGTGTCTGCAGGCGTTTGAAATGCTGAAAGCTAAGCTGGTCACAGCACCAGTTATTTCTGCACCAGACTGGACATTACCATTTGAGCTAATGTGTGATGCTAGTGATCACGCCATTGGTGCAATATTGGGACAGAGGCATGACAAGCTTCTGCATGTCATTTATTATGCTAGTCGCATTTTAAATGATGCCCAGAAAAATTACACAACCACAGAAAAAGAATTACTTGCAGTGGTTTATGCCATTGACAAGTTCAGATCATACTTAGTAGGATCAAAAGTGATTGTGTATATTGACCATGCTGCTCTTAAATATCTACTCACAAAGCAGGATTCAAAAACCAGGCTCATCAGATGGGTGTTGCTTCTGCAAGAGTTTGATATAGAAATAAGAGACAGAAAAGGGACAGAGAACCAAGTGGCTGATCATCTGTCCCAGATAGAGCCAGTAGAAGGGACGTCCCTCCCCTCTCTTGAGATCTCTGAGACTTTTCCGAATGAGCATTTATTTGCCATTCAGGAAACACCATGGTTTGCCGATATTGCAAACTATAAAGCTGCAAGGTTCATACCCAAAGAGTACAACAGGAAACAAAAGAAAAAATTAATCACTGATGCAAAGTACTACTTGTGGGATGAACCCTATCTCTTTAAGAGATGTGCAGACGGAATAATCCGGAGATGTGTGCCTAGAGAAGAAGCACAGAGGATCCTATGGCATTGCCATGGATCACAATATGGAGGCCGTTTCGGAGGTGAGCGAACAGCCACCAAGGTCCTCCAATGTGGCTTTTATTGGCCCACACTCTATAAAGATTCCCGAGAGTTTGTACGTAACTGTGACAGTTGCCAAAGAGCTGATAGTCTGCCTCATGGTTACGCCATGCCTCAACAAGGAATCTTGGAGATTGAGTTGTTTGACGTATGGGGAATTGACTTCATGGGACCTTTCCCACCATCATACTCAAACACTTACATTCTGGTGGCAGTTGACTACGTATAAAAATGGGTAGAGGCCGTTGCCACACCCACCAATGATACTAAAACAGTGCTGAAGTTCCTCCAGAAACATATTTTTAGCAGGTTTGGTGTCCCTAGAGTACTGATCAGTGATGGGGGTACTCACTTCTGCAACAAACAGCTTTACTCTGCCATGGTTCGGTATGGGATTCGCCACAAGGTAGCTACTCCATATCATCCACAAACTAATGGGCAAGCTGAAGTCTCTAACAGAGAATTAAAGAGAATTCTAGAACGGACAGTAAATACCCGTAGAAAGGAATGGGCACGGAGCTTGGATGATGCTCTGTGGGCTTACAGAACAGCATTCAAGACCCCTATAGGGACCTCTCCATACCAACTTGTGTATGGTAAGGCATGTCACCTGCCCGTGGAACTGGAACATAAAGCCTACTGGGCAACCAGATTCCTAAACTTTGATGCCAAATTAGGAGGAGAAAAAAGATTGCTCCAGCTAAATGAGCTAGAGGAATTCAGATTCACTGCTTTCGAAAATGCCAAGCTTTAAAAAGAGAAATAAAAAAAGTGGCATGATAGAAAGCTGTCATCTAGAATCTTTGAACCAGGACAGAAGGTTCTGCTGTTTAACTCTAGACTCAGGCTATTCCCCGGGAAACTGAAGTCCCGGTGGAGGGGACCATATGTGATTACAAGTGTATCACCATATGGTTATGTGGAGCTTCAAGATATTGATTCTGATAAGAAGTTCATTGTTAATGGACAGAGAATCAAGCACTATCTTGAAGGCAATGTTGACCAAGAGTGCTCAAGGCTGAAGCTAGATTAAAAGCTCAGCAAGGTCCAGCTAAAGACAATAAAGAAGCGGTTGCTGGGAGGCAACCCAGCCATGGGGCATCGATCCTCTAAGCATTCTGCCCTATTTTTATTTTTATTTGTTTATATAAAGTTCATTGACCCTAAGGTAAAGAGTCAATTTTATAAGTTCACAGGGTTACAAAAGGATTCTGCACGCAAAATAGAGAAAAGGAGCTCACTGGCAAGAAAACGCCAGTAAAAGTCTGTTTTGGGCGTTCAACGCCCAACAGAAGCATCCACTGGGCGTTGAATGCCAGTAAGGATAGCCATCTGGGCATTGAACGCCAGAAAGAAGCTCTTTCTGGGCGTTTAACGCCAGATTTACAGCGTTCTGGGCGTTCAAAAAAATGCCCAGTAACAAAGCACTTCCTGGCGTTCAACGCCAGAAATAAGCAGCAACTGGGCGTTGAACGCCCAGGAGAAGCCGCATTTGGGCGTTGAACGCCCAAAACATGCAGTGTTTGGGCGTTCAAACGCCAGGATGGTGGGAAGGAGGTACATTCGTTTTTTCTTCATATTTTTCATTTTAATCTTAATTTTCATGTTTCAATTCATGATTTCTTGCATAAACATGTTAAGAACCCTGATTTCTAAAATCCCTAATTTCTAAAAATCCTACCTTAAAAATATCAAATGTATCTTAATCCATAAGCACAAACCCTCTTTTTCAATTCAATTCAACTCTTTTTCAAATTTTCAAAACAAATCTATCTTTTCAACTAATATCTTTTTCAAATCTCCACATTATCTTTTTCAAAATCTAGATTTATCTTTTTCAAAAATCTTTCATATCTTTTCAATTTTAAACTACATCCTCTTTTATTATATCTTATATCTTATCTTTTCCAAATCAATCTTTTTTTTATCATATCTTTTCTAAATTTTCGAACCCACCCCCTCCCTTTAAATATGGGTTCGGCCTCCCTCCCCTTCCATCAACAATTGCACCTAGCTCTCCTTCTATCCCTCTCCTTTCTTTTCTTTTGCTTGAGGACAAGCAAACCTCTAAGTTTGGTGTGTTTCTCCGTGATCACTAAGACCATGGCTCCTAAGGGAAAACAACCCACTTCAAGAGGCAAGAAAGAGAGCGTTCCAAAACCACTTTGGAATCAAGGGAAGTTCTTATCTAAAGAACATTCAGACCATTATTACAAAATAATGGGTCTAAGATCAGTGATCCCGGAAGTTAGATTCGATCTGAAAGAAGACGAATATCCGGAGATCTAGGAGCAAATTCGAATAAGGAGCTGGGAGGTCCTAGCTAATCCTGAAACGAAAGTGGGAAGGAATATGGTCCAGGAGTTCTATGCTAATTTGTGGCAGACAGACAAGCAAAAACTATCTGGAACTGCTTTCTATGAATATCGGACCGTGGTCAGAGGAAAGATTGTTCATACCAACCCTGACAAGATCAGGGAGATCTTAAAGCTACCTCAGCTGAAAGATGATCCAGACTCTTTCAACAGGAGAATGATGAGAATAGACAAGGGCCTGGATAAGATTTCAGGATGACCCCATCAAGAAGAAAACACAGGAATTTCTCCCAGAAATCCCTCAATCTGAATATTGAGAGTATCTTGAAACATCAGTTACCAAGATACAAGAAGCTATGGAACAAATAATAAAGGAACAGAAGGAACAAAGTCAAATTCTTTGCTATTTGATTAAAGAACAGGAAGAGCAAGGGCGTGACTTGAGGGAATTGAAGCGCCAGAAGTTATTTCTTGAAGGACCAAGTACCCCACAGATCCGAGGAACATCCACTTCCCAGAACAAAGGTTGTTAAATTCCAATATCTGCTTTAACTCTGTGATAGTTGTCGTTATAAGAGTTTACCTTAGGAGTCATACAGTAGTAATTAGTGTCTATTTTGATTTTACGTCCAATTAAGTTATAGTCTATTTCTCTCATCATCAGCAAACATGAATAAAATAGTAGATCTTTTGAAAAAGAGGCAATAAAATTCGAGTTTTTAATAAGAAAAATTCTAATTAGTAACATGTGGTGACAATGCTTTCTGTCTTCTGAATGAATGCTTGAACAGTGCATATGTCTTTTGAATTTGTTGTTTAAGACTGTTAAATATGTTGGCTCTTGAAAGAATGATGAACATGAGACATGTTATTGATAATTTGAAAAATCATAAAAATGATTCCTGAAGCAAGAAAAAGCAGCAAAGAACAAAGCTTGCAAAAAAAAAGGAGAGAAAGAAAGAGAAAGCAAGCAGAAAAAGCCAAAGCTCTTAAAACCAAAAGGCAAGGGTAATAGAAAGGATCCCAAGGCTTTGAGCATCAGTGGATAGGAGGGCCTAAGGGAATAAAATCCTAGCCTAAGCGGCTAAACCAAGCTGTCCCTAGCCATGTGCTTGTGGCGTGAAGGTGTCAAGTGAAAACTTGAGACTGAGCGGTTAAAGTCAAGGTCCAAAAGAGGTCGGGTAGCCTAACCTGAAGAGGTTGGTTGCGTTGTCGCCAATCATCCCAGGTCGGATAGCTCGACCCAGGGTGTGAACAGTGCCCCTGCTTGAGCTCGGTCTTTTTTGTTGAGGTCGGGTCCTTAACTTCGGTCCTTCTCTGGCGAAGCCGAACTCAAGCATTTTGTCGATTCCTTTCTTTATAGAGCCTTTTTGAATGTAGAACGTTTTTTCCTTTAAAAGCGCGCGCTTCTGTATTAGCACTTTGTTCTAGGGAACGTGCGAGGGTTTAATACCTTCATTAATTGGTATTAATTGCCTGTTTCCCTTGGCTTTATTTTGAATTTTGCTTCCTCAGAAAACGGTTTTTCTTCTTCGTTCTTCTTCGTAACTTCTTCTTTTACTTTATCACTTTTTTGCCTGCACTTTGTTTTTACTTTGCGGCATCATTCGGCGATTTTCTGGGCGATTCTGTTTTTGAATCTTCTTTCTTCATTTTAGGTTGGTTCTTTCTTCCTTTCCTTCTACGTCATTTTTTCTGCCTGATGGTGAGAAAGTTTCGATTTTGCTTTGAGAAAGTTTGGATCTTTCTGCTTTTGCTGTGTCTGGTTACTGTCGTAATGCGTGCTCTGAAGTTTCTTCGCCCTTTTGTATGAATCTTTTCATCTTTCCTATTGCTTTGACGCTCTTAGGGCTTTTGCATGTTATCACTGTTTTCGTTTGTGCTTTTGATGATAATTTGTTTGATTCTAGAGAAAAGGCTGTGTCTTTGACAATCCTCTGCTTGGCATGTTTGGTGTTGTCGAAGCTTTTTGCTGATAGACTGTAAAAAGATAGTGGTTTTGATGACTTTTGTACTTTTTTGTGTTTTGTCTTTCTCCTATGAAAATGCTTGCTATGCAAAATCTTCTTTTCTTGTTTGGGGGATGCCGAGACATAAGCTATAGATTTTTCCTGAAACCTTGCTTTGTTACCGCCTCCAAAGGATGCCCCAGGACTTTGGTTTGAGTCTTGGGGTTTTCCTTTTTTGTTTGTTCTTCTGTATAGCTTCCTGGGTTTCTTTCAGGTCGGCCCAGGGGCATAAAGTTTTTGCCATGTATGATGAGTCTTTTAAAGATTTTAAGAATTATTTCTTCCGAGTTCGTGCTGTTGAGGGGGTCCGCCCCTTTTTTCTTGATGAGAATGACAAGCCTGCTTTCCCTCTAGAGTGGCAAAAGAATATGAGAGTGTCTCTGATGAGCGGATATTTTATACGCTTTTTGGGGTTAATTTCATATAGATTTTAGTATGTTTTAGTTGGTTTTTAGTTTATTTTCATTAGTTTCTAGGCAAAATTCATATTTCTGGACATTACTATGAGTTTGTGTGTTTTTTTGTAATTTCAGATATTTTCTAGCTGAAATTGAGGGAGCTGAGCAAAAATCTGATTCAGGCTGAAAAAGGACTGCTGATGCTGTTGGATTCTGACCTTCCTGCACTCAAAATGGATTTTCGGGAGCTACAGAACTCCAAATGGCGTGCTTCCAATTTCGTTGGAAAGTAGATATCCAGGGCTTTCCAGCAATATATAATAGTCCATACTTTGCTCAAGGATAGACGACGTAAACTGGCGTTCAACGCCAGTTCTCTGCCCAATTCTGGCGTCCAACGCCAGAAACAAGTTGCAAGTTGGAGTTCAACGCCAGAAAAGGATCCAAAGATGGCGTTGAACGCCCAAAACAGCCCCAGGCACGTGAAAGCTTTAGTCTCAGCCCCAACACACACCAAGTGGGCCCCAGAAGTGAATTTCTGCACTATCTTTTATAGTTTACTCATTTTCTGTAAACCTAGGTTACTAGTTTAGTATTTAAACAACTTTTAGAGATTTATTTTGTATCTCATGACATTTTAGATCTGAACTTTGTACCCTTTGACGGCATGAGTCTCTAAACTCCATTGTTGGGGGTGAGGAGCTCTGCTGTGTCTCAATGAATTAATGCAAGTATTTCTGTTTTCCATTCAAACATGCGTGTTCCTATCTAAGATATCCATTCGCGCCTAACTATGGAGAAGGTGATGATCAGTGACACTCATCACCTTCCTCAATCCATGAACGTGTGTCTGACAATCACTTCCGTTCTACATCAGATTGAATGAATATCTCTTAGATTCCCTAATCAGAATCTCCGTGGTATAAGCTAGATTGATGGTGGCATTCATGAGAATCCGAAAAGTCTAAACCTTGTCTGTGGTATTCCGAGTAGGATTCTGGGATTGGATGGCTGTGACGAACTTCAAACTTGTGAGTGCTGGGCGTAGTGATAGATGCAAAAGGATAGTAAATCCTATTCCGGTACGACTGAGAACCTGCAGATGATTAGCCGTGTGGTGACAACGCACCTGGACCCTTTTCACTGGAAGGATGGATGGTAGCCATTGACAACGGTGATCCACCTACACACAGCTTGCCATAGGAGGACGTGCGTGCTTGAATTAGAGGACAGAGAAAAGCAGAGATTCTGAAGACAAAGCATCTCCAAAACTCCAACATATTATCCATTACTGCATAACAAGTAACCTTTAATCCATGCTCTCTTGTTTATTCGCAATTCAACTGATAAATATAATTGACTTCCTGACTAAGAATTGCAAGATAACCATAGATTGCTTCAAACCAACAATCTCCGTGAGATTCGACCCTTACTCACGTAAGGTATTACTTGGACGACCCAGTGCACTTGCTGGTTAGTGGTATGAGTGTGAAAAGTGTGATTCACAATTCGTGCACCAGTCTCGCTATACATGAGAGATGCTTGATGAGGTTGAGCGGGCTTTTGTAGTTGCTCTTGAAGATTTGTGGGAGGAACCACCCCATCTGGATACAAAAAGGTTTTTGAGTGATCCATCTTTGGCTCGAACTGCTTTGGGTACTGTCTGACTTGTTTCTGTACTTGTTTCTTAGTTTTGCTTCTTCTAGATAGTAACTTATCACTATGTTTGATTCTGTATTTTCAGAGATGTCGAAAAATAACGATTCCATGAAGGCCTTCAAGAAGGCAAAGAAGGCTGCAGCTGCTCAAAACATTTCGGCCAAGGTGGCGGGAGAGGGGTCTTCTCAAGTTTCGGTGAAGCTGCCCGTGCCGAGTTCTCCTGGGCCGAGGAAGGTGATCCCTACTCCTCGAGTTCGTCCGACTGACCCTCCACAAACTTCTGCCGCCACTTCTGGTGCTCCTCCCAGCAAAAAACAAAAAACAATTGAGCCTTTCAACCTTGACGCTCCTGACTTTGATGCGGTGGAGTTTGTTGACCAACCGATCAGTCCTTATGGTGCCCTCCCCATGGATGATGTTTCGCTCCTTCGCCATTTAGATTTTATAACTCGAAGCAGCATCAAGATGGCCCATATGGGGGCTGCCCTGTATCGGACTGCTCAAAATCTTCCTCTCCATGCCACCAAAGCCTTTATGGAGGAGCCTAAACAAGAGTTTGATAGGATGAAGGGCTTGAAGGAGGAGCTTGAGGTGAAGGTGGCCAAACTGGAGAAGGATCTGAAGAATGAGAAGGCGAGTTCCTTTGCTCTGGCGGCTTCTGTGCGGTTGGCCGAGGACACGGCATTGAGGCATAAAGACAGCTACGTCACAGCTTATCGGGAGGGGATGCGTTTGAAGGAGGAGTTGGAGAACGCTCGAGCTGATTACTCTGAGCTCCAGGGTCATCTTGTTGGCAGTGTGAATGCTGCTTATGAGAGCCTGAAGGAGCAGGTTCGAATTATTGTGCCTGAGGCCGATCTTACTCTTTTTAGCCTAGATAATGTTGTGAGGGATGGTAAGATTGTCCCTGATGACCAGGATGATGACGATGTCGATCCTCCCCCTGTGCCTTCTGCCAAGGTGTCGGCTTCTATAGCTCCTCCCGCTGGGATCGTTCGTCCAGAGTTAGATCCTGATTGTTAAATTTTGAATAGGGACGACGGTACAATAGATGCAGTGCCTCTCCAAGCTCGCCCTCCTTCACCTCGGACTGATGCTGCCGAGCAGTCTTCTAATCTTAGCTGAATTTTCTTGGATATTTGTGTAGATAGCCCGGCTTGTGGGCTTTTAAACTCTTTAATTTGTAGTTTAAATATTTTGCTTGACTGTTGATACTCCTTCTGGTTGCTTGTTCAGCAACTTTTGATTTTGAAAAAACAACAAGTAGCTTTCAAGCTTTTGGGCCTGACCCTGAAGCTTGTTATAATATTGTATTTTATATCATGCTTGTTTGCACTTGTCTCGGTATCTTACTGGGTTTTGAGAATGCTGAAGCCTTGCTGCTTGGCCTCTTTGAATTGCTTTGTGTTTATTGCTTGTAGCTTAGATCCTTTGAGGTTGTGGATGTGTGGACCCCACTTGTATTTCGGTTTTCTGGCTCTTGTGTTTATTTCTAGCAATCCATAACCGATTTCTTTACGTTGGTCTTTTTCCCGTTGTTTTTGTAGTCCTCCTTTTTGGACCTTTGC
The DNA here is from genome assembly GCF_000816755.2 of Arachis ipaensis. NCBI lineage: Eukaryota > Viridiplantae > Streptophyta > Magnoliopsida > Fabales > Fabaceae > Arachis > Arachis ipaensis. The sequence continues at coordinate 89,928,573 of NC_029794.2, forward strand.
CAGGTCTCTTTCAGGGACTACTTTTATAACTTGTTGGTTGTAGGAGATCGACTTCTTTGCGTCGTCTTTTTCCAAGTTATTTTTGTAATCCTCTTTCTTGGACCTTTGTTGGGTCTCTTTCAGGGATTTACTTATATAACTTGTTTGTAGGAGGTCGACTTATTCATGTCGTCCTCTTCTAAGTTATTTTTGTAATCCTCTTTCTTGGACCTTTGTTGGGTCTCTTTCAGGGATTACTTATATAACTTGTTTGTAGGAGGTCGACTTCTTCATGTCGTCCTCTTCTAAGTTATTTTTGTAATCCTCTTTCTTGGACCTTTGTCAGGTCTCTTTCAGGGATTACTCATATAACTTGTTCGTTGTAGGAGACCGACTTCTTTATGTCGATCTTTTCTAAGTTATTTTTGTAATCCTCTTTCTTGGACCTTTGTCAGATCTCTTTCAGGGATTACTTATATAACTTGTTTGTAGAAGGTCGACTTCTTCATGTCGTCCTCTTCTAAGTTATTTTTGTAATCCTCTTTCTTGGACCTTTGTCAGGTCTCTTTCAGGGATTACTTTTATAACTTGTCCGTTGTAAGAGACCGACTTCTTTATGTCGATCTCTTCTAAGTTATTTTGTAATCTTTTATAGGGTTGGCCAGACCTCTTTCCAGGGATTTGCTGATAACTTGGGTTGACTCGGTCCGACTTCTTAACGTCGGCCAGTCTTTAAGTTATTATTTAGCAATCTATAAGACCTCGTCAGGTTCTTTTTTCGGATCACTTTCGATAACTTCTTGCATTATTCTGTGTTCATCTTTGCCGATTTGTAGAAGGTGGTTTCTATCTTTGTTTGTTCGACCTTTAGATGAATCGCGTTTTCATCTCTATTGGTCTTTATCGTTATCGTGCAGTGAATCTGTTTTTCACTTTCTGCCGATCTATTGCTTTATAATCGGAGGATGAATGCTTCAGATTAATGCGTCTTGAGAATTTATAGAATATCTAAAAATATATTTTATTCAAAAGCAAGTGCAAATATATACATACGGGAGTTTTTCATCCCTTTAAATCGGATAATTTCTGGATCTCGACTTGGTGCCTCATTAAAAAACCTTTTCAGGAAAAAGAGTGCATCCGAGATCTTTTATCTTCTCTAGCTATAGTACCTTCTTAGGTTGCAGGCGTGCCATGATCTGGGAAGCTCTCGTCCATCGAATTCGGATAGTCTGTAGTAGCCCTTTCCAAGTACTTCTATGACTCAGTAGGGTCCTTTCCAGTTTGCTGCTAGCTTTCCTTCTCCGGGTCGAGTTGTTCCAATATCATTTCGAATTAGGATGAGATCATTCTCAGCAAAACCTCTTGGCACTACCCTTTGATTGTATCTCAAAGCCATTTGTCGCTTTAGCGCTTCTTCCCTGATCCGGGCACTTTCTTGGATTTCCGGCAGTAGGTCGAGCTCTTCTCTTTGAAGTTGAAAATTGGCTTTTTCATTGTAGTGGACTACTCTAGGCGACCCTTCCTCGACCTCTACTGGGATCATTGCCTCCACTCCGTATGCTAGTCGAAATGGTGATTCGTTTGTGGTGGAATGTGGCATTGTTCGATATGCGCATAGGACTTGTGGAAGTTCTTCGGCCCAAGCTCCCTTTGCAGCTTGCAGTCTCCGTTTCAACCCAGCCAATATGACTTTGTTGGCAGCTTCGACCTGTCCATTGGATTGAGGATGTTCGACGGAGGTGAACTGGTGTTTTATGTTCAGATCGGCTACTAACTTTCTGAAGCTTGCATCTGTGAATTGGGTGCCATTGTCCGTGGTGATGGAATATGGAATCCCGAACCTTGTGACAATGTTCCTATATAGGAATTTTCGGCTTCTTTGAGCAGTGGCGTTAGCTAGGGGCTCTGCCTCGATCCACTTTGTGAAATAGTCTACCCCTACTATGAGGAATTTGACTTGTCCTGATCCCTGGGGGAAAGGTCCGAGGAGATCAATTCCCCATTTTGCAAATGGCCAAGGTGAGGTTACGCTGATGAGCTCTTCTGGCGGGGCGATGTGAAAGTTGGCATGTTTCTGGCATGGTGGGCATGTCCTTACATACTCTATAGCTTCTTTTTGTAGAGTTGGCCAATAAAATCCCGCCCGGAGTACTTTTTTGGTGAGAGCTTGTGCTCCGAGATGATTACCACAAATGCCACTGTGTACTTCCTCTAAAACTTCCCTTGTGTTGGAGGTCGGCACACATTTTAATAGTGGTATTGAAATCCCTCTTTTATATAGGGTGTTGTTTATAATAGTGTAGTACTGAGCCTCTCGTTTTAACCTCTTTTCCTCCTTTTCATCTGTGGGGAGTGTTTCTGTTTTGAGGTAATTAATTATGGGGGTCATCCAATCTTGATTCTAACTTGTTTTGGCTAGGACTTTTTCCTCTTCTGAGATTGACGGGTTCTGTAGCATTTCCTGGATGAGGCTTCTATTGTTGCCCCCTGGTTTGGTGCTGGCTAGTTTTGAGAGTGCGTCAGCTCGGGCATTTTGTTCGCGGGGTATGTGGCAGATATTGTATTCCCCGAGTTGTCCGAGCTGGTCCTTGGTTTTATCCAAATACTTTTTCATGGTGGGATCTTTGGCTTGGTAGCTCCCTGTTATTTGTGAGGTGACTACTTGTGAATCACTGAAGATGTTGAGTTTTTGAGCTCCAACCTCCTTAGCCAGCTTCAAACCAGCTAGTAACGCTTCATATTCCGCCTGGTTATTTGAGGCCGGGAACCCAAATTTGAGGGAAAGCTCAACTTGGGTACCTTGGTTGCTTTCTATTATCACACCCGCGCCGCTTCCAGTCTTATTCGAGGACCCGTCTACGATGAGATTCCATTCTGTGGGGGTTTCCAGGGTATCTGTGAATTCTGCAACGAAGTCGGCCAAGTACTGTGATTTGATGGTTGTCCCAGCTTCATAGTGGAGGTCGAACTCGGATAACTCGACTGTCCATTGTAGAATTCTGCCTGCTAGATATGTTTTCTATAATATCCCTTTTATAGGCTGGTCGGTTCGAACCTTAATGGTGTGAGCCTGGAAGTATGGGCGAAGCCGTCGAGATGTCAGTATGAGAGTATAGGCAAATTTTTCTATTTTTTGGTAGTTCAGCTCGGATCCTTGCAGTGATTTACTAATGAAGTATACAGGTTGTTGCCCTTTGTCCTCCTCTCTAACCAGTGCTGAGGCAACTGCCCGACTTCCTACTGCAAGGTACAATACGAGTGGTTCTTCCTCTCGTGGTCGAGTTAGGATAGGTGGTCGTCCCAAGAAACTTTTGAAATCCTGGAAGGCTTGCTCGTATTCCTTTGTCCATTCAAACTTCTTTCCTTTCCTTAAAGTGGCATAGAAGGGGAGAGATCTTATCGCTGATCCCGCTAAGAATCTGGATAAGGCTGCTAACCTCCCGTTGAGTTGTTGTACCTCTTTGACACAAGTTGGACTCTTCATGTTGAGTATAGCATGGCATTTATCTGGATTTGCTTCAATTCCTCTTTGTGTGAGCATGAAACCTAAGAATTTACCTGCTTCTACCGCAAAGGTGCATTTTGCGGGATTGAGTCGCATGTTATGCTTCCTTATAGTGTTGAACACTTGGGCCAGGTCGGACAATAGTGTCTCTTCGCTTTGTGTCTTTATTAACATGTCGTCCACGTAGACCTGCATGATTTTTCCGATATGATCTGAAAAGACTTTATTCATTAGCCTTTGATAAGTAGCTCCCGCATTCTTGAGACCGAAAGGCATCACAATGTAGCAGTAATTTGCCTTTGGTGTTAAAAACGAGGTCTTTTCTTGATCTGGTGGATACATGGGGATTTGGTTGTATCTGGAGTATGCGTCCATAAACGAGAGGTATCTATATCCGGATGAAGCATCTAGCAGAGCGTCGATACTTGGGAGTGGGTAAGGATCTTTTGGGCAGGCTTTGTTGAGATCGGTGTAGTCGGTGCACATTTGCCATTTCCCATTTGATTTTTTCACCAAGACGACGTTAGCTAGCCATAGTGGGTACTTAACTTCTCTTATGAATCCTGCCTCCAGTAGTGCTTGTAACTGTTCTTCCACAGCTTTGGATCGTTCTGGTCCAAGTTTTCTTCGTTTCTGCTGTACCGGCCAAGATCCTGGATAAACCGCCAACTTGTGACACATTAGCTTGGGGTCTATGCCTGGCATGTCGGCAGCTTTCCATGCGAAGAGATCGACATTATCTCGTAAGAACAGCACTAGTGATTCTTTTGCGTTTCCTTTCAGGATCGTGCCAATATTAGTTGTTTTGTCCGGGGTGTTTCCGATCTGAACTTTCTCTACTTCACCTTCGGGCTGTGGACGGAGTTCTTCTCGTCTCTGAATTCCACCAAGCTCAATTGTATGGAACTCTTCTCCTCTACTTCTGAGGTTTAGGCTTCGTTATAACAGCGGCGTGCCATCTTTTGGTCTGCTTTTATTGTATCTATCCCTTCTGTAGTTGGGAATTTCATGCATAGATGTGGAGTCGAGACTATTGCGCCGAGTTGATTTAATATTGTTCGTCCTATTAAGGCATTGTATGCTGAACTCACGTCGACCACGATGTAGTCTATCTTGAGTGTTCTGGATTGGTTCCCTTTTCCGAAGGTTGTATGTAGTGACAGGTATCCCAGTGGTTGTACTGGGGTATCGCCCAGTCCGAACAGGCTGTTCGGGTATGCTCTAAGCTCCTTTTCTTCTAAGCCGAGCTTGTCGAAGGCGGTTTTGAATAAGATGTCGGCGGAACTCACTTGGTCTATTAATGTGCGGTGGAGATTGGCGTTCGCCAGTATGATGGTGATGACCAAGGGATCGTCGTGTCCTGAGATGACACCGGATGCGTCTTCTTTGGTGAATGTGATTGCAGGGATGTCGGGTGCTTCCTCCTTCCCTTCGACATGATATACTTCTTTGAGATATCTTTTGCGGGATGACTTGGAGATTCCTCCTCCTGCAAATCCTCCGTGTATCATGTGGACATGTCTTTCTGGCGTACGAGGTGATCGCTCAGCTCGTCCGAAATCTTCATCCCTTCGTCTTTTTCTTTGCTCATCATCTCGGGTGGCCAGGTACCGATTTAGTTTTCCTTCTCTTACTAATTTTTCTATGATGTTTTTTAAATCGAAATATTCGTTGGTGGAATGTCCTCGGACCCGATGATATTCACAGTATTCGTTCTGATTTCCTCATCCTCTTTTGCCTTTGAGTGGTCGAGCTGGGGGTATCTTTTCTGTGTTACAGACTTCTTTGTAAATATCCACCAGGGACACCCGAAGAGGGGTGTAATTATGATACTTTTTTTATTTTTTTTCTCCGTTCGATCTTCCTTCTTCTTGGATTCTTTATCTTTATCTCGGTAGGTAAAACCGGATTTTGAGGCTTCCCCAAGTCGGGAATTTTTCTTCCATGTCGGTAGGAGAAATTTCCTTTTTGCTTTGACTATCCGTTGCACGCCTCAGGACTTCTGACGAGTGGAAAATTGCCAGTTAAGAATTTCTAGTAAAATAACATTGTAAGTACAGCTTTTAACTGACGAAAATTTCACTGTCAATTTAAAAAGAGTGTGTCACAATTAATTTTAAAATAATTGGGAGTAGAATTCCTAGGTCATTTTCCAACGAGTTGACATAGGGTGTAATTTATCGGTCAGAAATTTTTTGAGAAATTATTGAAGTTTGAAAAATAGAAAATCAAATAACTGGGAGTTAAAGCAGGGAGCAAATAACAGGAGATGTTATGTATTTGAATTTAAAGGCCTTGACTGGGAGAAGATTAATTGAAGTTTCTATCCTTGTTGGTTTTTCCCAAGCACAATAGTAAAAGTTATTGCTTCCACTCAATTATTCTCTTGCAGTTGCAGAGGAAGGTCAAATGGATATCACTAACTCTGATTCACAAGTCCTAATCCCTTCGAGAAAAGGATT
>NC_029794.2:89935199-89940798 GCF_000816755.2 Arachis ipaensis
GATGCGTCTTCTTTGGTGAACGTGATTGCAGGGATGTCGGGTGCTTCCTCCTTCCCTTCGACATGATAAACTTCTTTGAGATATCTTTTGCGGGATGACTTGGAGATTCCTCCTCCTGCAAATCCTCCGTGTATCATGTGGACATGTCTTTCTGGCGTACGAGGTGATCGCTCAGCTCGTCCGAAATCTTCATCCCTTCGTCTTTTTCTTTGCTCATCATCTCGGGTGGCCAGGTACCGATTTAGTTTTCCTTCTCTTACTAATTTTTCTATGATGTTTTTTAAATCGAAATATTCGTTGGTGGAATGTCCTCGGACCCGATGATATTCACAGTATTCGTTCTGATTTCCTCATCCTCTTTTGCCTTTGAGTGGTCGAGCTGGGGGTATCTTTTCTGTGTTACAGACTTCTTTGTAAATATCCACCAGGGACACCCGAAGAGGGGTGTAATTATGATACTTTTTTTATTTTTTTTCTCCGTTCGATCTTCCTTCTTCTTGGATTCTTTATCTTTATCTCGGTAGGTAAAACCGGATTTTGAGGCTTCCCCAAGTCGGGAATTTTTCTTCCATGTCGGTAGGAGAAATTTCCTTTTTGCTTTGACTATCCGTTGCACGCCTCAGGACTTCTGACGAGTGGAAAATTGCCAGTTAAGAATTTCTAGTAAAATAACATTGTAAGTACAGCTTTTAACTGACGAAAATTTCACTGTCAATTTAAAAAGAGTGTGTCACAATTAATTTTAAAATAATTGGGAGTAGAATTCCTAGGTCATTTTCCAACGAGTTGACATAGGGTGTAATTTATCGGTCAGAAATTTTTTGAGAAATTATTGAAGTTTGAAAAATAGAATAACTGGTAACTGGGAGTTAAAGCAGGGAGCAAATAACAGGAGATGTTATGTATTTGAATTTAAAGGCCTTGACTGGGAGAAGATTATTTCTATCCTTGATTAAGAAAAAAGAAAAACAAATTTGAAGCTGATAATTAATTGAAAGAAATCAAACAAGTAAAGGGATTAAACATAAAATGATTCATTGCATTAATAAACTCAAAATTCAAAAAAATCCGAACATGAATTGGAACAACTAAGTAAAAGAGTAATTAATCCACTCCCAAGCCAAGTTGAGAGCTTTAAATCATAATATGAATGCCATTTTCCCACGACATGGTATAAGAATAAATAGGAGACATGATAATTAAAATTAAATTAAGAAAAACAAATTTGAAGCTGATAATTAATTGAAAGAAATCAAACAAGTAAAGGGATTAAACATAAAATGATTCATTGCATTAATAAACTCAAAATTCAAAAAAATCCGAACATGAATTGGAACAACTAAATAGAAAGTAAAAGAGTCAAGTGGTAGAAAAGCAAACTATAGTGGTGAGAACTTCAATCAAAGGTAGTAGCAACTCTCTCCAATTCCAATCCAAAAGCAAAACTAAAGAAAACTAAGAACCCTAGGAGAAGTGGTGTTTTTCTCTAGAATTCAAAAAAACTAAAATAAAACTAAAAGTATGAGTGAATGTGTCTTGTGTCTCAGCTTTACCCTTCCTCTAGTCTATATTTTTGGGCTTGAAACTGGGTCCAAATTGGCCCAGAAATCGCCCCCAGCGAGTTCTGCTACGTTCAGCACGTGACGGCATGTCAGGCGTACGCTTCGTCTACGCGTACGCGTCACTGCATTTTCCTCTCGTCCACGCATACGCGTCGCTCCACGCGTGCGCGTCGATGCTCGCCCATAAAATCTTTGATTCCTTGTGTTCCTTCCTCATTTGCATGCTTCTTTTGTATCCTCTAAGCCATTCCTGCCCTATAAATCCTGAAAACACGTAACACACAGATCACGACATCGAATAGAAATAAGAGAAGATTAAAAATAACGAATTTAAGGTCAAAGAAGCATGCTTTCATTCATAGCACCAATTTGGGAAGGAAAATGTAAAACCCGTGCGTTTTGTATGAATAAGTGTATGAAAGATTGATAAATTCCACTCAATTTAGCACAAGATAAACCATAAAATAGTGGTTTATCAACTTCCAACCTTAGACAATCAATGAGGGAACCTTCCTCTTTTCTTCTATAAACTTATGACAGTAAATAGAATCAAGGCTGGTTCTATAGTGGTGAAAGTGTATTTGAATTTTGATGGTCCAAGTATAATCTTTCATCTTAACCATTAAAAAATAATCATGAATGGTTTAGATTAAATGATTATTATATATTAAAAATTATAATAATATAAATAAATTATTCAACATCTTTTGTAAATTTTGATTTTACTTTTTTTTTCAACTTATTCTCTCTTTATCCTATTATCCACTTTGTTATCTTTCTCTTCTGATAAAAAATGAGATTTGACTATGAATATTTTTCTCTAATTAATGTGAGCTTTTGAAGCAAAAATAGAAGCTCCTATAAAAAACAACACACATCACCTACTTATCATGGGTATAAAGCATTCATAGCACTTTTGACCAAGTGAATTCATTGTTTATTGAGGTTTAGTCTAGAACACAATATATTGGATATGTGAAGTGGCAACTGGCAAGGCATTTAAGTTGTATATTAGTTACCATTTAACAAGGCACAACCCAGTTATCAAAGATCAGTTTCAGTTTGTTGTTAAAAATTGTATAGAAACTAATTATTACTTTTTACTACTGTTTTTAATCCCAAACCAGTTTATGAAATCTATGATTGTGGAGCATTGAATTGGAGCGAAGGAACCATGTCCTAACAATATCAAAAGGAAAAACAATAATTAGTAATAATATTTTTAATAATGTTAGTTGTAACTTGTAAACATTGTGGATTTGTGGTGATTGCTATTGTTAGAAAGAAAGACAAAGATACAGACAAATAGTGTGATGGTGGTTATTATTATAGAGTAGTGCTAGGTAACCAAAAAATAACGTATAATATAGATATAGTACAAAATAAATGTCAGTCTCATAATAAGCGAGTGGAGTACACTTGCTTATCAATAACATACTTATCACTCTACCTTCTTTCCCATGCCTGGAGTAATTAATTTTATTCCTAAAATTAATTTCAGTTTTCTCTTAATCAAATCCCTAAAAATCCCTCATCTACATTTATATCAATTAAAATGTAATTTTTGTCCAGTGGATTAACATCCGAAAACACTACGAAATTAACCCGAGTGAAAGATCAAGACTTTTCTCCCCATTTCATTCGATCCATAACCCCACAATCGAGAAAAATAAAAAGACGCAGAGAGGAGAAAACCCAGTAGCTTCGTCATCGAAGCATTGCATAGCCTTGTTTCTGACTCCTATAGGTATGTTATCTAGTTTTATGTTTCGATTAATTGGCATATTGGGGCCCCATTATCTATTTTGCATGTGGCTGGAGTCGATGTTAACGATGAAAGTTTTGGTCTTTATCTCACGTTGATGGATTTGGGAAAAGGAAAAAGAGAAAAGCTTGAAAAAGATGGCATTTTGGGAGTGGAGATGAAGGGAAGGCATAAAAAAAGGGTTTTTTTTTTTGTTTTCATAAGCAGCCATGATTTTTCTGGTGTTACGGTTCTCTGATTTTTTATTCAACCGTGGTTTGAATTGCTATTTTGAGTGCTTGGTATTGTGCTTTCTTTCAAGTAGTTAATAATGTGACAAATATGAAGCAGCCATTTTGTTCAAGTTGCCTCCATACTTCGAAGGTCTCTACTGGAAAAGTCAAACATCGCATAGCCTTGTCTCCGACTCCTATAGGTATGTTATATAGTTTCATGTTTCGGTTAATTGGCATATTGGGGCTCCATTATCAGTTGTTGTATGCGGCTGGAGTCGATGTTAACGATGAAAATTTTGGTCTTTATCTCATGTTGATGAGTTTGGAAAAACGAAAAAACTTGCAAAGATGGCATTTTGGTGTGGAGATGAAGGGAAGGCATCAAAAAAGGTTTTTTTTTTTCATTTTGATAAGCATCCATGATTTTTCTGGGTGTTACGGTTCCCCTAATTTTTTATCTGTTCAATCGTGGATTGATTTGCTATTTTGCGTGCTTGGTGTTGTGCTTTCTTTCAAGTTATTAACTGTGTGACAAGTGTAAAGTAGTGGTGCACGAAATTGTGATCTCCAAGCTCGAACAAATCCTGGTAATGGCTCCAAAGCTTGGTGCTCTGATCTTAGAGATCTAAGAGATATTCATTCTAGCTTATTTCATGTAGAACGGAAGTATTTGTCAGGCACGTGTTCATAGGGGAGAATGGTGATGAGCGTCACACATAATCATCACCTTCATCACGTTCTTGGGTACGAATGGATATCTTAGAAGCGAAATAAGAAGAATTGAATAGAAAACAGAAGTACTTGCATTAATCTTTGAGGAACAGCAGAGCTCCACACCTTAATCTATGGAATGTAGAAACTCTACCGTTAAAAATACATAAGTGAAGGTCCAGGCATGGCCGAGATGGCCAGCCCCCCTAAAGCGTGATCAATAGTCTCCTAAGATGAATAATGGATTAAAACTGAGACCAAAGATGCCTAATACAATAGTAAAAGGTCCTATTTATAATAAACTAGTCACTAGGGTTTACATGAGTAAGTAATTGATGCATAAATCCACTTCCGGGGCCCACTTGGTGTGTGCTTGGGCTGGGCTTTGATTGTTACACGTGTAGAGGTCCTCCTTGGAGTTGAACGCTAGCTTTTGTGCCAGTTTGGGCGTTCAACTCTGGTTTTGGCTCCTTTTTTGGCGCTGGACGCCAGATGTGGGTAGAAAGCTGGTGTTGAACGCCAGTTTACGTCGTCTATTATTGGCCAAAGTATGAACTATTATATATTTCTGGAAAGCCCTGGATGTGTAATGGAGTTCTCTTGATGTTCCACCCTTAGTTGTCTCATATTGGAACTCAATTCTCCTAGGGAGGTGTTAATTTGCTCCCAATAATTTTGTGGAGGAAAGTGCATTTGAGGCATCTCCGGAATCTCATGGTAATGAGCTTCTTGCGCCTCTTGAGCTCCATGGATGGGCTCTCTTGCTTGCTCCATCTTTTTCTTAGTGATGGGCTTGTCCTCTTTAATGAGGATATCTCCCTCTATATCAATCCTAGTCGAATTGCATAGGTGACAAATGAGGTGAGGAAAGGCTAACCTTTCCATGGTGGAAGACTTGTCAGCCACCTTGTAGAGTTCTTGAGGTATAATCTCATGAACTTCCACCTCTTCTCCAATCATGATGCTATGGATCATGATGGCCCGGTCTATAGTAACTTCAGACCGGTTGCTAGTGGGAATGATTGAGCATTGAATGAACTCCAACCATCCTCTAGCCACAGGCTTGAGGTCCAATCTTCTTAGTTGAACCGGCTTGCCTTTGGAGTCAACCTTCCATTGAGCTCCTTCCACGCATATGTCCATAAGGACTTGGTCCAACCTTTGATTAAAGTTGACCCTTCTAGTGTAGGGGCGTTCATCTCCTTGCATCATGGGCAAGTTAAACGCCAACCTCACATTTTCCGGACTAAAATCTAAGTATTTCCCCCAAACCATTGTAACATAGTTCTTTGGATCCGGGTTCTTACTTTGATCATGGTTCTTGGTGATCTATGCATTGGCATAGA
>NC_029794.2:89940917-89943305 GCF_000816755.2 Arachis ipaensis
GCCAAATAAGCCAAATAATTTGGCATTCAGCTTCATGATTGCACCAAGAAACTTGGCAGTTTGCTCTTCAGTAACATCCTCATTCTCTTCAGAAGAGGAATACTCATCAGAGCTCATGAAGGGCATAAGGAGGTTCAATGGGATCTCTGTGGTCTCTAGATGAGCCTCAGAGTCCTTTGGTTCCTCAGAGGGAAGCTCCTTATTGACCACTGGACGTCCCAGGAGGTCTTCCTCCTTGGGGTTCACGTCCTCTCGTTCCCTTACAGGTTCGGCCATGGTGCTTATGTCAATGGCCTTGCACTCTCCTTTTGGGCTCTCTTCTGTATTGCTTGGGAGAGTACTAGGAGGGATTTCAGTGATCCTTTTACTCAGCTGGCCCACTTGTGCTTCCAGATTTCTAATGGAAGCCCTTGTTTCATTCATGAAACTTACAGTGGCCTTAGATAGATCAGAGACTAGTTTTGCTAAATTAGAAGCATTTTGTTCAGAGTTCTCTGTCTGTTGCTGAGTTGATGATGGGAAAGGCTTGCTATTGCTAAACCTGTTTCTTCCACCATTATTAAAGCCTTGTTGGGGCTTTTGATCATTCCATGAGAAATTTGGATGATTTCTCCATGTTGAGTTGTAGGTGTTTCCATAAGGTTCACCTAAGTAATTTACCTCTGCTATTGCAGGGTTCTCAGGATCATAGGCTTCTTCTGCAGAAGATGCCTCTTGAGTACTGTTGGATGCAGCTTGCATTCCATTGTTAGGATATGAATGAATAAATAGAATGAGATGGGGGAGGGATAATTTTCGAAAATTATTTTGAAAAAGAGTTAGTGATTTTCGAAGATGGTTTTTGAAAAATGTTAGTAATTTTCGAAAATTTTTGAAATCAAAAATAAAAAATAAAAATAATTAGTTAATTAAAAAGAAATTTTTGAAAAAGAGGGAAGATATTTTCGAAAATTAGAGAGAGGAAGTTAGTTAGGTAGTTTTGAAAAAGTTTAAGAAACAAAAAGTTAGTTAGTTAGTTGAAACAAATTTTGAAAAGATAAGAAGTTAGGAAGTTAGAAAAGATATTTTGAAATCAAATTTTTGACAAAGATAAGATAAGAAGATATTTTGAAAAGATATGATAGAAATTAGTTTTTTTTTTAAAAGATTTGATTTTTGAAATCTCAATCAATGACTTGATTCACAAGAAATCACAAGATATGATTCTAGAACTTAAAGTTTGAATCTTTCTTAACAAGCAAGTAACAAACTTCAAATTTTTGAATCAAAACATTAATTGATTATGTTATTTTCAAAAATTTGGTATAAAAATAAGAAAAAGATTTTTGAAAAATATTTTTGGAATTTTCAAAAATGACTATGAATTTTGAAAAAGATTTGATTTTTGAAAAAGATTTTGAAAAAGATAAGATTTTCAAATTGAAAATTTGATTTGACTCATGAGAAACAATTTGATTTTAAAAATTTTTGAAAAAGTCAATCCAAATTTTCGAATTTGATGAGAGAAAAAGGGAGAGATATTTTTTTGATTTTTGAATTTTTATGATGAGAGAGAAAAACAACAAAAAGACTCAATGCATGAAAATTTTGAATCAACACAATGAATGCATGTATGAATGATATGAATGTCAAGATGAACACCAAGAAAACTTTGAATGTCAAGATGAACATCAAGAACATATTTTTGAAAAATTTTTTATGCAAAGAAAACATGTAAGACACCAAACTTAGAAATCTTTCATGTTTAGACTCTAAGAAACGAAAAATGCACATGTAAAACAAGAAAAGACACAAAACATGAAAACATCAAGATCAAACAAGAAGACTTACCAAGAACAACTTGAAGATCATGAAGAACACTATGAATGCATGATATTTTCGAAAAATGCAAGATGCATATGCAAGTGACACCAAACTTATGACATGACTCAAGACTCAAACAAGAAACACAAAAAATATTTTTGATTTTTATGATTTTCTAATTTTTTTGGATTTTTTCGAAAATTATATGAAAAAGAAAAAATAAGGATTCCAAAATTTTTAACATGAATTTCAGGAATCTTGCATTCTTAGTCTAAAGCTTCAGTCCAGGAATTAGACATGGCTCACTAGCCAGCCAAGCTTTCAATGAAAGTTCCGGTCCAAAACACTAGACATGGCCAATGGCCAGCCAAGCTTCAGCATGTAATTCAGATATGACATGCCTGACATACTCATTCCCAAAGGAATAGACATGGCTTTACAGCCAGCCAGGCTTCAACATGCTTCATGAAACACTAGAATCCATTCTTAAAAATTTTGAATAAAAATTTTTTTGAAAACATTTTTATTTTTTTTTGAAAACAGATGAGAAAATTTTTGAAATATTTTTGAAAAATTTTTGAAAAG